>NW_012114633.1:6521068-6535399 GCF_000951035.1 Colobus angolensis palliatus
AAAGTCTCAGGATACAAAATCAATGTGCAAAAATCACAAGCATTCCTATACATCAATAACAGACAAACAGAGAGCCAAATCATGAGTGAACTCCCATTCCCAATTGCTACAAAGAGAATAAAATACCTAGGAATCCAACTTACAAGGGATGTGAAGGACCTCTTCAAGGAGAACTATAAACCGCTGCTCAAGAAAATAAGAGAAAACACAAACAAATGGAAAATCATTCCATGCTCATGGATAGGAGGAATCAATATCGTGAAAATGGCCATACGACCCAAAGTAATTTATAGATTCAATGCTATCCCCAACAAGCTACCACTGACTTTCTTCACAGAATTGGAAAAAACCTACTTCAAATTTCATATGGAACCAAAAAAGAGCCTGGATAGCCAAGACAACCCTAAGAAAAAAGAACAAAGCTGGAGGAATTATGCTACCTGACTTCAAACTATATTACAAGGCTACAGTAACAAAAACAGCATGGTACTGGTATCAAAACAGATACATAGACCAATGGAACAGAAGAGAGGCCTCAGAAATAATGCCACACATCTACAACCATCTGATCTTTGACAGACCTGACAAAAACAAGCACTGGGAAAAGGATTCCCTATTTAAAAAATGGTATTGGGAAAACTGGCTACCCAAAGCTGAAACTAGATCTTCTCCCTACACCTTATACAAAAATTAACTCAAGACAGATTAAAGACTTAAACGTAAGACCTAAAACTAGAAAACCCCTAGAAGAAAACCTAGGCAATATCATTCAGGATATAGGCATGGGCAAAGACTTCATGACTAAATTACCAAAAAAAATGGCAACAAAAGCCAAAATTGACAACAGGGATCTAATTAAACTAAAGAGCTTCTGCACAGCAAAAGAAACTACAATCAGTGTGAACAGGCAACCCACAGAATGGAAGAAAATTTTTGCAATCTATCCATCTGACAAAGGGCTAATATCCACAATCTTCAAAGAACTTTAACAAATTTACAAGAAAAAAACAAACATATGAAAAAATCTCATCATCACTGGTCATTAGAGAAATGCAAATCAAAACCACAATGAGATACCATCTCACATCGGTTAGAATGGCAATCATTAAAAAGTCCAGAAACAACAGATGCTGGAGAGGCTGTGGGGAAATAGGAATGCTTTTACACTGTTGGTGGGAGTATAAATTAGTTCAACCATTGTAGAAGACAGTATAACAATTCCTCAAGGATCTAGAACTAGAAATATCATTTGACCCAGAAATCCCATTGCTGGGGATATAACCAAAGGATTATAAATCATTCTACTATAAAGATACATGCACACATATGTTTATTGTATCACTGTGCAAAATAGCAAAGACTTGGAATCAACCCAAATGTCCATCAATGATAGACTGGATAAGCAAAATGTGGCACATTTATACCATGGAACACTATGCAGCCATAAAAAAAGATAAGTTCATGTCCTATGAAGGGACATGGATGAAGCTGGAAACCATCATTCTTAGCAAGCTAACACAAGAACAGAAAAGCAAACACTGCATGTTTTCACTCATAATTGGGAGTTGAAAAATGAGAATACATGGAAACAGGGAAGGGAACATCATACATCATGGCCTGTCAGGGGATGGGGAACTAGGGGAGGGATAGCATTAGTAGAAATACCCAGTGTAGATGATGGGTTGATAGGTGCAGCAAACCAACATGGAATGTGTATACCTACGTAACAAACCTGCATGTTCTGCACATGTATCCTAGAACATAAAGTATAATAATAAAAACAAGAAGAAGAAGAAGAAGAAGAAGAAAAGGTAAAGGCCAGGTGGGATGGCCAGGTTGGTAAGCTATGTTGGTCGTCAGGTTGGTAAACCCATGAGTTTAAGGCAATGTGGGTAAGTCCAGGTGGCTAACGCAATGTTTTGAAGTCCAAGGGTAGGAGGTAAATATAGGGAATAAGGGCTGACAGATTAGTCTAGGGGAGTAAACCTAGGGAGGTAAATCCAGGGATTAAGTCATGGTAGATAAAACCAGAAGATTAAGGACAGTTGTGTAAACCAATATGAAGGCCATTAGGGTCATGCATGATCGGTAAGACCAGGTGGGAAAACATGGTGGCTAATGCAGGTTGTTAAGGCCATCAGGTTAAGGCCCATAGGGTTAGGTCTGGTGAGGAAGACTAATGGGGTCTGATCAGGGTGGTAACAAGAGTGGGACAAGGCCAGGGAGTAAAGGAAGGGGACAAAGGCCTTCGGGGGCAAGATCAGGTGGGTCATGACCAGAGATTGAGGCCAGCAAATTAAAGCCAGGTGGGTAAGGACAGGTGGATAATGGTGGGTGGGAACTTATGGCCAGATGTGTAAGACCAGGACTTTTAGGACACGCAATTAAGTCTGGGTGAGTAAGGCCAGGAGGTTAATAAGGTCAGAAGGATAATGCCTGGCTCTTAATACCATGTGGACAATTTAAAGTGATGAAGGCAAGAAGGTTAATAAGTTTGACTGAGTGTGGCCAGGTTATTAAAACCAGGTGTATAAATACAGCTGAATAAAAGACTATTTGGGTAACAGCAAGCTGGTAAATCTATGGGGGAAACATGCAGGAGAATTAAGGCCAAGTCAGCAAGCTAGCCAAATAATGACAGAAGGCTAATACTAGGTGGGTAAGACAGTGAAGGGAAGGCAAGGAGGCTAAGTCAAGCTGAATAAAACCAAGGGGTTGACACTAGTTGGGCATGAGGCTAGCAGATTAAGTCATGCTGTCTGAGGTCAGGCAGGTGAATATGGCTGGTGAGAATGGCCCTCAGGTTAATAAGTTTGGGTGAGAAAAGCCTAATGGGTAAGGCCAGATAAATAAGGTCACAAGGGAAGGTCAATAGGTGAGAGCCAGGAAAGTAAGACCAAGGGTCAGGACTAAGGATAATGCCACTAGGTTAAGGCCAGTAGGGCTGGGAGGTGTCAGTAAGACCAGAAACTGGGACTAATTATGAAGGTCAAATGGGTAAGGCTGGGGAGATAAAATCAGTTGGGTGATTTGGGTTGGCAAGGACATAAAGTTAAGGCCAGTAAGGTAAGGCCACATGGGTAAGCCATGTGCATAAGACCAGCAGAATACCACTGAATGAATAAGGTCAGGAGGTTAAGAAGGCAAGTAGGTAAATTTATTTTGGCAAAACCATGAGGTGAACACCAGGTCAGGAAGCCAAGCCATTGAAAAAGTCAGGTGGGTAAAGCCAATAAAGTTAAGGCCACTGAGGACAGCTAGGTGGTAACTCTAATTGGTTCAGGCTGAGAGGTCAATGCTAGGGAGGTTAGACTAGGAGGTTGAGGCCATGTGACTAAGAATGAAAGGCTAAGGGCAGGTGATAAAGCCAGATTGGTAAGCTATTGAGGCCATGAGGTTAAGGCTGGATGGGTAAGTCCAAATGGGAAATGTAAGGTGTGCTAAGTCTGGGTGCAGGGGGAAATCTAGGTAATAAGGGCAGGAAAATAATCCAGGGGAGGAAACCTAGGGAGGTAACTTTAGGAAAATAAGACTGGGAGCTAAGGCCTGGTAAATAAAACTAGAAGGTTAAGGACAGCTGTGTAAACTTAGCATGAAACCCACAATGGGTAAGACTAGGTGGGAAAACTAGGTAGGTAATCCAGGTTGTTGAGACCATGAGGTTAAGGACCACAGGTTTAGGCTAGGTGTGGAAAGCTAATCGGTTCTGTCAAGAGTGATAAAAATGAGGTGGGCTGGCCAGATGCGGTGGTTTATGACTATAATCCCAGCACTTTCAGAGGCTGAGGCGGGCAAATCACTTGAGGACAGAAGTTCAAGACCAGCCTTGCCAACACAGTGACACCTCATCTGTACTAAAAACACAAAAATTAGCTGGGCGTGATGGCACATGCCTGTAATCCTAGCCCCTCCAGAGGCTGAGACAGGAGAATCGCTTAATCCAGGGAATCAGAGGTTGCAGTGAGCCAAGACCGTACCAGTGTCAGAGCGAGACTCCACCTCAAAAAATACATTGAATAAATAAATAAATAAATAAAATGAGGTGGGTATGGCCAGGGAGTAAAGAAAGCGCTGTAAGGCACCATGGGCAAGAGCTGGTAGGTTTTGACGGCAAATTGAGGCCAGGAAATTAAAGGTAGGTGGGTAAGAACAAGAGGATAATGGCGACAAGTTATGGCCAGGTTGATAAGGCCACGACCTTTAGTTAGGACAGGAAATTAATCCTAGGTCAGTAAGGCAAGGAGTTTCTTAGGGCCACGTGGATGAAGCTTTTTAAATAATGCCATGAGGGTAAGGTGATTAAGGAAATGAGGTTAATAAAGTCTGGTGAGTAAGGCCAGGTTGTTAAAACCACGTGTTTAAATATAGCTGAATAAAAGGCTATTTGGGCAACCCCAGGCCAGTAAATCAATGGAGACATTTCTAGTACAATAAATGCTAACTTGCCAAGCCAGCTGAACTGGGACTAACTTACCTGCACACTGGACAAACAGTAGCTGTCAAAGGATGGCTGCCTTCTCACTTGCTTAGTGTTAAGGCCATGCCAGCCCCCAGGTCCCCTGCAGATCATTGTTCCCCATGACAACCCCATTTCATAACTCCATAAGAGGGTCACTTTTCTACAGACTTCTTTCTTCACCATGACAACTTATGAATGAAGGGACACTGTGTAAACTGCACAGGGTCAGGGACTGCAAGTAGGAGGTGGTGGCATTCTCTGCCTTCAGTAGGAAATTGGCTTTACACATTGGTGGAGACGGGTGGAGCCGAGGTTGCTTCTCATCCCCATGGCAGAAGAACATGTAGAAGACACCTCAGAAAGGGGATCTGTTCACTGCCTAGTGTTGAGTCCTGCCTCAGTGGAACTCTGGCAGGTTGGGCCCCATCACAGATGGACAATGCCCAAGGATGCAGCGTGCCCACACACAGCCCTGCGCAGGGACTACAGCAATGCCTGCTGTTGCACTCAGCTTTATAAATCCCATTATATTGTTGCTCACAGAAATCGTTTCTAATAAAGTCAGTCCTCTGCATCCTTGGATTCAAACAACCTTGGATCAAATATATTCGGAAAAATAAACACAATATAATAAAACAAAAAAAATCCAAGCAAAAACTTTAATACCTATCTACACAGCAAAACATTGCCTCTACCGCGCTCCTGACAATCCTGTGTGAGCCTTGCACAATCCGAGGCCCTGGTTTGTAACCTCCCATGTCCTATCCTATGTCAGTCTGGTTCTCCACTGTCACTTTAAACATTAAGATGGTCCAAGGTCATCCAACAACTTAATCGATGAACACAATTATCAACACAAGAATGTACATCCAATTATAGCTTCACTGTGATTTAATATTAAGTCGATCTTACAGGTTAATGTTTAGTCAATCATACAACCACAAATACGGACTTAAAAAAATTATTCATTACACCACCTGAAACATGTCATTCACAGGAGTCTTTCTTCCTTACCTTTTGTAGCACATAGGCTATCACCTACAAGAACTTGATAATGAGCATCAAAACACAAATTGTTATATTTTTTAAATGAGTTGCTGAAACTGCTATTATGCAAACCTACCAAGAAGTCAAGCTGCCAAAAAAATCAATGCATGAACTGATGGCAAATGTACTCAGCTACAACTACCCTTAATTTTTCTTCGAAAAACCACACTCAACCATTTTTGTTTGTAGTTACTGGAAATAAAAGTTAACTATTCTCTTCTGTCTTTGATTAAACTATACCATTAGTAGCGGCAATAAAATTAAAACACGTGTTCCCAAAAAACATCACTGCTAGAAAAAGCCAAAGAAATTAAAACTGAGAACTAAAAATTTGTGGTTTTTTTCTTTTCTTTTCTTTTCTTTTTTTGAGACAGAGTTTCTTGTTACCCAGGCTGGAGTGCAATGGTGCGACCTCCACCTCCCAAGTTCAAGCGATTTTCCTGCCTCAATCTCCCAAATAGCTGGGATTACAGGCACCTGCCACCACGCCTGACTAATTTTTTGTATTTTTAGTAGAGACAGGATTTTGCCATGTTGGCAGGCTGGTCTCGAACTTCTGACCTCAGGTGATCCACCCGCCTCAGCCTCCCAAAGTGCTGGGATTACAGGCGTGAGCCACCGTGCATGGCGGAGAACTACAAATTTGAATATGATAACTTTGCTTCATTTAGCAAATCTTTCTACTGCTCACTGAGGCCCAGGCTTTACAAATGCCACTGATTTAAGTTCAGTTGCAGCCCTGGAAGAAGGTCCTATTACTGCCATCTTTTCAAAAAAATGCACAAGTGACCACAAGTCTCGTAACCCTGAAGTTGCACTCATTGCCCAAACGACAGGTGCAAACTCCTAAGCAAGAAAGAGACTGTGCAGAAAGGAGATGGTGCCCACCCACACTGTCTCCCACAACTCCTCCTCCAGCTTCCCCTCCCAGTCATGCAACACTTTAGTCACATGGCCTTGTGGTGACCACGCCCATGTGCTCAGTCCAGGAGACTCTTCCTCTGGGGATCCATAGGCCACCAAGGAGAGCACTGATGAAAGGAGGTGTGAAGACCGTCCAGTTACTCTGGAAGGTCCCTGTGGGGAAGAAATGTGGGGCCAGCACACAGGTGGAAGAGCAGCCAGACTGGGCACAAACCCAGAACCTCAGTGTGACCTGTGCGAGCCTCCCACTTCTGCTCACTCCTCCTAGCTTGACTCTTCTCGCACATTCTAATTTACCGCACACTATACTTATTCTTTATTGCCTATTATTCCCCCGCTGAAGTATAAACTGTAAGGGCAGGAATTTTGCAGGGTAAGAAAAGTGCTGAAGCAAGTGTCCTGCAGTCTAGACTGAACAGGCCCGGGAGGGGTCAGGGAGATGCAAGCAGAGGGTCGAACACTTCTTCTTAAAGGGCTTCCCCATAAATAATTCAGGCTTGAGGGTCCTCGAGTCCTTATCACAAGTTCTCAACTATGCCACTGTGGCAAGAAAGAAGCCAAAGATGATTGTAAACAAATCATCATGGTTGAATTCTAATAAAACAATGTTCCAATAAAAAACTACTAACAAGAGGCCGGGTGCGGTGGCTCACGCCTGTAATCCCACCACTTTGGGAGGCCAAAGCAGATGGATCACAAGGTCAGTAGATGGAGACCATCCTGGCTAACACGGCAAAACCCCGTCTCTACTAAAAATATAAAAAATTAGCCGGGTATAGTGGCGGGTGCCCTGTAGTCCCAGTTACTTGGGAGGCTGAGGCAGCAGAATGGTGTAAACCCGGGAGGTAGAGCTTGCAGCGAGCCAAGATCACGCCACTGCACTCCAGCCTGGGTGACAGAGCAAGACTCCGTCTCAAAAACAAAAACAAAAACAAAAACAAAAAAAACTACTGACAAGAACAGGCAGTGGGCAGGATCTGGCCCCCAGGCAGTGGCTTCCTAGCTGAAATGCAGGTGATGTTCCAGCACAAAAGTAAGAAAACACCAAGATGGGGGCCAAATAACACTATGGAAGAGGAGAGGTTTTAATAAGTATAATAACAATACAAAAATCTGAAAATGAGGCCACACAACAAGAACATTACAACCAATCTCATTTGTAGATATTTATTACCAGGCACATTGAAAACATTCACTAATGGGGAACTGGAGACAAAGCCACACATGGACACGTTAGAAACCTGTACATATTACTGGCCACACTGCCTCAGGAACGCGCTTGAGAAGGTTAACGCCCACTCTAACTGAACAAGTTTCTACCCACATGTACATCGTAGCTCCATAACCAGCATCATGATTAACTAGTCAAAGGTCAGAAGCACTGAGACAGGCAGGAATGCTGAGGCCACCTGATAGTGGCTGCACCAGTTCCACAAGGTAACAGAAAGACACATACAAATTCATCACACTTTGCCCCCATGAACATCAATAGAAAAAATATTATATCAATAGCTTTCCTGTACATGACCAATAATGTGGTCGAAAAAATGAAAAATTAAATCATTTTCACAATATCCATCCAAAAACAAAATACCCAGGAATAATTGTAATATTAAAAAGTTGTAGAGCCAAGAAGAAAGCTACCTAACTTCATTGAGGGATACATTTAATGACTGGAAGAAACATATCCCATGTTATAAAGCAGAAAACACTAATATTGCAAATTAAAATGCATAATACATGCACTTTTAATCAATACCACAAGTTTTGGGTGTGATTTTAAGGAGCTGAGAAACCGATTTGGGACCAGTCACAGTGGCTCATACCTGTAATCCCAGCACTTTGGGAGGCCGAGGCGGGCAGATCATTTGAGGTCAGGAGTTCGAGACTAGTCTGGCCAACAGGGCAAAACCCCATCTCTACTAAAAATACAAAAATTAGCCTGGTGTGCTACCTCACGTCTGGAGTTCTAGCTATTCAGGAGGCTGAGGCAGGAGAATCACTGAAACCCAGTAGACGGAGGTGGCAGTGAGCTGATATTGTGCCACTGCACTCCAGCCGGGGCCACAGAATGAGACTCCATGACAAAAAGAAAAAAAGAAAAAAGAAAAAAGAAACAGATTCTGGGGAGCCCTGGAAAAGAGACAGACAAACACTACAGATAACTGCCTCATCAATGGGAACCTGATGCCAATGCCTCAGTTGTTTGTGCCTCACTGGAGTCCCTGGCCCTCCTTGCAACAGCACCCAGATTCTCCTTGTGAGAACTGTCTTTACTTAACCCATTTTTGCAGCTCCTATGTAGGCAGACTCCAGAATGAGTACAGCTCACAGACAAGAGGCATCTTTCTTCTATCTGGCCATGGACTCAGGCAAGTTTTCCGCACAGCCCTCTCCTGAGACCACCACCAACACGTCCCCATCGGAGGGAGAAACAGTCTCTGTTTATCTAGTCTATTTCATTAGATAAATTTAATGATATGAACACACTGTAATAGCATATCTTCTGTGTAATTTTTTTCCTGTTAGAAATAATTTAAATTTCCATTTGAATAAAAACTAAGTCACTCAAGAAAATGCACTTTGACAAAGTGACCCCCCATCCTTCCTACAAATCTTTCCTCCAAGGGCTTCCTGAAGCCCATAGTCTGGAGTCAATCCAGGGCAATGATCCTTGCCAGATGGGTGGTGTCTGACCATAGGACCGAGGATGGGTAGCCCTGCTACGGTGGGCCATCACCATTTACTCTGCAGTGGGAGCCAATGACAATCTATGAAATGCGCCATGTGGCAAGCTTAGGCCCCTTTAAAGGAACACACAATCTCCTCACCTTTAGCCTTTCAGACTAAACCCCAAGTTAACAAAAATAGGGGCCCAAGGTAAGAAGTGCTCAAAAAACATGGACAGAGTAGACTTTCGAGGATCATGGACCACACATAATAAATGTCACTCAAACGATGGCCTCTGATTTCTCTGCTATGCTGCACATTGTTTCAAACAAGATGTCTCAATTAATGACAGATTTTCAAAGAAAGCTCTAAAGTGATAATAACCTCCAAGAATAAATAACTGGGTTAATAAATATCTCAATCACTTTAAAAGTTACACCAGACTGAAGACAGGTATGATTTTATGACTGATCCCCAAAGTCAGCCATGAAGACAAATTCAGAGGTTGAACACTCACCATAAATATCTCCCTCTTCATCCTTCTTCCCTACAAATATGATTTAGGTTTCAGCAACACAGGTGGCATAAAATATTTAATTCAAACCCTTATATTTCTGAAAGGCAAAAGAAACATCTGTCCAAAAAAAGAGAGCCATATAAAATACTCCAAGTCATTGTTACTTTTAATCGCAGGACATAACCTATTATGTAACAGCTGCAAAAATCTGATGTGCTACAACTTACGCTATGCTATAGTCCTTTACCTGAGAAGTTCCAAGAATATACAGATTACTGTTTTAAACGGGGGTCTCAAAGAATCTTGATGATCACACTGAATAAACATGAACAAATATGTACAAATTAACCAAATAAAGAAACATTTAAACTACCCCAAAATTATCTGTATTAAATGTTAAAATTCAAGCTGTGTCCTCCTTAGGCTTATACTAAAATGAATGACAGTTCCAATGTTGTTCAACGAAGAAAGCAAACATAATGTGAACATTTTGCTGTCAGTGATGGACTAAGGTTTATTACCCGTAATTAATAAAGAGTGGGGCCAGGCGCTGTGGCTCACGCTCCAATCCTAACACTTTGGAAGGCCAAGGCAGGTGGATTACCTAGAGTCGGGAGTTTGAGACCAGCATGGCCAACATGGTAAAACCCCATCTCTACTGAAAATACAAAAAATTAGCCAATTGTTGTGGCATACACCTGTAATTCCAGCAACTTGGGAGGCTGAGGCAGGAGAATCACTTGAACCCAGGAGCCAGAGGTTGCAGTGAGGCAAGATTGCACCACTGCACTCCAGCCTGGGCAATAGAGTGAGACTCTATAAAACAAAATAATAAAAATAAATAAAGAGTGAATGCAAACCAACAGGTAAACACGTGAGCAGAAAAGTGAGCACAGGTTATGTTCATCAGGTCACAAAGAAAAATAATGTTTTAAAAGAAAAATATGCATTTGTATATCAAAAATACAAACTAAAGATGCAATTTAAAATTTCACCTATCAAACTGAGCACATTTTGTAGATTTATTGTCATAAAATTATTTAGTTTTTTTATTTAAATAAATATTTTTAGACAAGGTCTTGCTCTGTCACCTAGGGTGTAATACAGTGGTGTGGTTATGGCTCACTGCAGCTTCAAACTCCTGAGGTAAAGCAATCCTCTCACCTCAGCCTCCAGAGTAGCTAGGACTACATACAGGTGTGTGCCAGAATGCCTGGCTAATATATTTTTTTAAATTTTTGCAGAGATGAGGGTCTCCCTATGCTGCCCAGCTGGCCCCAAACTCCTGGGCTCAAGGGTTCCTCCTGCCTCAGCCTCCCAAACTGTAGGGATTATAGATGTGAACCACAACATTTAACCTGTCACCATTTTCAATTTTGAAAAGAGAACAAGAAAATGGACACTCTACTACAATCTGATGAAATCTGGCACACACTTTTTGGTTATGTGGCAGTTTGTCTCAAAGACATAGTTCATGTAGGGGCATGTATATCTATGTTCATACATAGCACAATTACACCTCCAGGAGTTCATCTTAAGGATGATTGTGATAGTGCACATTTGAGAAGACTGAACTGGAAACCACTGGAATGTTCAGCCACAGGAGAGTGGATAACGACTTTGACTTCCACACAGTGGACAGGGCAGACACTCTCCTAACTCCACTACCTGACTGGCCAAATTAACTGATATTCTCCACTTTCCTATAAAACACCGGTGGCTAACAGGAATCTTGGTTAATCTGTATATCTGTGTTCTGAAAAACTCAACAGCATGTTGCCTAAGACTCAGCCACGTTCATTCTAAACACCCATTTATGCCAGTTGTATTTGTCATTAAAAGCCTGGAGGCCGGGCACAGTGGCTCACCTCTAATTCCAGGACACTGGGAGGCCGAGGTGGATGGATTATTACCTAAGGCCAGGAATTTCAGACCAGCCTGGCCAACATGGTGAAACTCCATCTCTACTAAAAATAAAAAAATTACCCGGGCACAGTGGTACACACCTGTACTCACAGCACTTTGGGAGGCGAGGCGGGCAGATCACTAGGTCAAGAGATAGGGACCATCCTGGCCAACATGGTGAAACTCGTCTCTACTAAAAATACAAAAATTGGCGGGGTGCGGCAGCTCATGCCTGTAATCACCATCCTGGCTAACATGGTGAAACCCCGTCTCTACTAAAAATACAAAAAAAATTAGCCGGGCGTGATGGCGGGCGCCTGTAGTCCCAGCTACTCAGGAGGCTGAGGAGGGAGAATGGCGTGAACCTGGGAGGCGGAGCTTGCAGTGAGCCGAGATCGCGCCACTGCACTCCTGCCTGGGAGACTGAGCGAGACTCCTTTTCAAAAAAAAAAGAAACAAAATAACCTGGGCTTGGCCGCAGGCGCCTGTAGTCCTAGCTACTCGGGAGGCTAAGGCAGGAGAATCACTTGAACCTGGGAGGCAGAGGTTGCAGTGAGCCAAGATTGCACCACTGCACTCCATGTTGGTAACAGCAGGACTCTGTCTCAAAAAAGAAAAGCAAACAAAACAAAACAAAACAAAAAAAGGTGCTGTATTCTAGACCACAGGGCACTTACACTGGTTTCATTCCATCAAATAAATTCTTTTTGGACTGTGTAAATACAGGATTTGATTAAAAGAGTCCTAAGTCCAAATGATAGAATTTGATAGGAAGATATAGATACAGCAGTTTATTTTGTTTTTGAGATAGGGTCTCCCTCTGTTGCCCAGGCTGGAGTGCATTGAAACAATCATGGCTCACTGCAACCTTGACCTCTCAGGTTCAAGCGATCCTCCCACCTTAGCTTCCTGAGTAGCTGGGACTACAGGTGCTGTCACCACACCTGGCTAATTTGTTGTTGTTGAGATGGTGTCTCCCTATGTTGCCCAGGCTGGTCTCGAACTCCTGGACTCAAATGATCTTCCTCCATGGGTCTCCCAAATTCTGGAATTACAGGTGTAAGCCATCATGCCCAGCCTTGAATTCTTAAAATTATCTGTAGCACATGTGAATAGATTTTGTGAACTGTACAAGAACTTTAAAGTCATAATCGGAATCCACCTGAGAACCTTGCAGCAGTTAGGCTTTTGCAGGAATCTCAGCCAGCCAGTAAATATTCACTAAACGCTGACTCTTTTCCAGGCCCTGTGCTGTGTACAAAGATAGAGATTCCATAGTAGTTGTCAATATCCCACTAACTATGATAATTTGAATAGAAGGTGCCTGGGGTTGAGGGGTCATCAACTCCAATATCTAATTCAGACAATGCCGACCCCCAGTCCCTCTGGCACCAACCCCATAGGCTCTCTAAGCCATTGTTGCCAATTCTCTCTGAGCAAAACTTGACAAACCTAGTCCCTGATAAACAACAGCAGAAAGCTACACTGCAGGCCAAGGGACATATCAATTCCAATTTTCTAACTGTTTGGCCATGAAAAAATATACAATTTAAATAATATCAGGGTGCAGAGGTTGACGCCTGTAACCCCAGCACTTTGGGAGGCCAAGGTGGGTGGGTCACTTGAGGTCAGGAGGTTGAGACCTGTCTGGCTAACATGGTGAAACCCAGGCTCTACTAAAAAAAAAAAAATACAGAAATTAGCTGAGCGTGGTGGCATGTGCCTGTAATCCCAGTAACTCAGGAGGCTGAGGCCCGAGAATCACTTGAACCCAGGAATCGCAGATTGCAGTGAGCCAAGATTGTGCCGCTGTACTCCAGCCTGGGCGACAGAGACCCTGTCTCCAAAAAATAAATAAATAAATCCTATGGTGAAGAGCTTTTAAAAACAGATATATATGTTGGTTGGGCATGGTGGCTCATGCCTGCAATCTCAACACTTTGGGAGGCTGAGGCAGGCGGATCACCTGAGGTCAGGAGTTTGAGACCAGCCAGGCCAACATGGTGAAACTCATCTCTACTAAAAATACAAAAATTAGGCAAGTGTGTGGCACATGCCTATAATCTTAGCTACTCAGAGGCTGAGGGAGGAAAATCACTTGAACCTGCGAGGCAGGGGGTGCAGCAAGCCAAGATCATGCCATTTCACTGCAGACTGGACAACAAGAGCGAGATTCCATCTAAAAAAAAAAAAAAAAAAAAAAAAAAAAGGCTGGGCGCAGTGCCTCAGGCCTGTAATCCCAGCGCTTTGGGGCAGATCACAGGATCAGGAGTTCGAGAGCAGCCTGACCAATATGGTGAAACCCTGACTCTATTAAAAATAACAAAATTAGCCAGGCGTGGTAGTGCCTGCCTGTAATCCCAGCTACTCAGGAGGCTGAGGCAGGAGAATCACTAGAACCTGGGAGGCGGAGGTTGCAGTGAGCCAAGATCGTACCACTGCACTCCAGCCCGGGTGACAGAGCCAGACTCTGTCCCAAAAAAACAAAACAAAACAAATATATGTAGAAAAAAATCACCAAAAGAGCATGGAATTTAAAATTAAATGTTTAGATATGGATTGTTTTTTCTTATTTCCCATATTACCTCAATTTGTCAGTAACTATCAGGTTGTGTGTGATGTCTCATGTTTGTAATCCCAGCACCTTGGGAGTCCGAGGCTGGAGGAGTGCTTAAGCTCAGGAGTTTGAGACCAGTCTGGGCACCATGGCAAGACTTCATCTCTACAAAAAATAAAAATAGAGAAAAATTAGACAGGTGTGGTGGCATGCACCTATGGTCCCAGCTACTTGGGAGGCAAGGTAGGAGGA
>NW_012114633.1:6535774-6559880 GCF_000951035.1 Colobus angolensis palliatus
GACAGAGCGAGACTCCTTCTCAAAAAAAAAAAAAAAACACAAACAAAAATCAACCATCTGCAATTTTCCACCATGTCAAATAAACATACTGGGAACAACAAATTAAGACGTTAAAGTCTCACTTCAGGGGTAGCTATTCCTAGTATCTTGCTAGACTTTTGAAGGTACTCAGTAATACACTATAGCTAAAGAGTGAAGCATTTTATTTGTTTGTTTGTTTGTTTTTGTTTTTTTCTCGAGACAGAGTCCTGCTCTGTCGCCCAGGCTGCATTGCAATGGTGCAACCCTGGCTCACTGCAACCTCCACCTCCCGGGTTCAAGCAATTCTCCTGCCTCAGTCTCCAGAGTAGCTGGGATTACAGGTGCCCACCACCATGCACGGCTAAGTTTTGTAGTTTTAGTAGACACTGGGTTTCACCATGTTGGCAAGGCTCGTCTTGAACTCTTAACCTTGCAACCCACCCACCTCAGCCTCCCAAAGTGCTGGGTTTACAGGCGTGAGCCACCATGCCTGGCCTGTTTTGTTTTTTCAAGACAGATTCTTTCTCTGGAGTGCAGTGGTGACCTCGGGGGCTCAAGTGGTCCTACCCCCATCAGCTTCTGGAGTAGCTGGGAATACAAGCACGTGGTACTACACCCAACTACTTTAAAAATTTTTTTCTGGCCAGGTGTGGTGGCTCACACCTCTAATCCCAGCACTTTGGGAGGCTGAGGTGGGCAGATCACAAAGTCATGAATTCAAGACCAGCCTGGCCAATACTGTAAAACCCCATCTCTACTAAAATAATAATAATAATAATAATAATTAGCTGGGCTTGGTGGCGGGTGCCTCTTGTCCCAGCTACTTGGGCTAAGGCAGGAGAATGGCTTGAACCCAGTAGGCGGAGGTTGCAGTGAGCCGAGATTGCGCCACTGCACTCTAGCCTGAGTGACAGAGTGATATTCCATAATAAAAAATATAAATAGAAGGCCTTTTACATTCTGGATCCAATCATCCCTTCCACAGAAATCAAAACTGGATATTACGGGTATGGTTTAGACAAGAAACTGGAGTAAGTGGATGCACTCTCCAAGAATGGGCTTTAGGCCTGTAGCTAAAAGATTGCAAAGTCAGGATGGGCGCCGTGGCTCATGCCTATCATTCCAGCACTTTTGGAGCCTGAGGCGGGTGGATCACTTGAGTCCAGATATTCAAGACCAGCCTAGGCAACGTGAAATAACCCCGTCTCTACAAATTATACAAAAAAATGCACCTGTAGTCCAATCTACTTGGGAGGCTGAGGTGAGAGGATCATTCCAGCCCAGGAGGTTGAGGATGCATTCACCTGAGACTGCAACAGTCCACTCCATGCACTCCAGCCTGAGTGACAACGTGAGACTCTATCTCAAAAAAAAAAAAAAAGATTGCAAAGTGAATATACTGTTGAATTTAAAATAAACTGTTTAGATATATATCAGATTTTATTATTTTCCACATTAACCCACTTCTTCAATAACTAAACATCTACAATTCCCTAACACATAAAATAAATATATACAAGTTCTAAAAGCATGGTAGAAGGCCAGGCGCAGTGGCTCACACCTGTACTCTCAGCACTTTGGGAAGCCAAGGTGGAAGGATTACTGGAGCCCAAGAATTTGAGACCAGCCTGGGCAATGTAGGAAGACCCTGTCTCTACAAAACAATTTTTAAAAAATTAGCTGAGCATGGTGGCATGCACCTGAGGTCCCAGCTACATGGGAGGCTGAAGTGGGTGGATCATTTGAGCCCAGGAGTTTGAGACTGCAGTGAGCTATGATTATGCCACTGCACTCCAACCTGGGTGACAGAGTGAGATCCTGTCTCAAAAAAAATGAATAAATAAAAAACAAAAATAGACAAAACATGGTAGAAAAAATGACTGATACGATAAAATACTGATAATACATTTAAGTGAAATGGAAGATTGAAACATAATATCCAGTACATTCACATGTTAGTAGAGTATGCCTTTGTTACATATGACTAAATAGAAATCCAACAGGAGTATACTACAAAATCCTAACAATTCCTCCCAGTCATGAACTAACAGATAATTTTATTTTCTTTCTTTTGCTTTCCTAGGATTTTCCAAATCTTCTAAAACTAAGATTACTTTTATTTTTTCCTTTTTTTTTTGAAACAGAATCTCACTCACTGTCACCCAGGCTGGAATGCAGTGGTACAATCTCGGCTCACTGCACCCTCTGCCTCCCAGGCTCACGCGATTCTCCTGCCTCAACCTCCCGAGAAGCTGAGATTACAGGCGTGCACCACCATGCCCAGCTAATTTTTACATTTTTACTAGTGACAAGGTTTCACCATGTTGGCCAGGTTGGTCTTGAACTCCTGGCCTCAAGTGATCGGCCCTCCTCAGCCTCCCAAAGTGCTGTCAATACAGACGTGAGCCACTGTGTCTGGCCTAAGATTATTTATATAATCAGAAAAAAATATTGCTTAAGTTTTTGTTAGTCTTTCAAACTTTTCTTGTGGAATGCTACTAAATGGATAATCAAAATATGATTGTGGGGCAGGTGTGGTGGCTCACGCCTGTAATCCCAACATTTTGGGAGGCCTAGGTGAGCAGACAGTGAGGTCAGGAGTTCCAGACCAGTCTGACCAACACAGTGAAACCCCATCTCTGTTAAAAATACAAAAATTAGCCAGGTATGGTGGCACGTGCCTATAATCCCAGCTACTCAGGAGGGTGAGGCAGGAGAATTGCTTGAACCGGGGAAGAGGAGGTTGCAGTGAGCCAAAATCTCGCCTTTGCATTCCAGCCTGGGCAACAGAGCAAGACTCTGTCTCAAAATAATAATAATAAAATGATCATAACAGAAAAGGCCTTTGGTGCTACATGAGCACATGGAGGTCACTTAGTGAGACAAAAACTCAGTTTCTGTAGAGAATAGACAGCAGTGACACAGAATAATCCTGGGAATGACTGAATTTCCTCTGCAGGATAAAGCACAGGGGAGTGCACAGCAACCCTGTCACCCAGGGGTGGGGGGACACCAGAAGACACCCCAAGGAGGAAGGGAGGCAGGGCAGAGCTAGGGGAAAGCTCTGGAAAGATCAGAGCCTGAGTTGATCTTGTTCAGATTTCTGAGTTCTTTCTGCTTATCCTCTGTCAAGCTGCTCACACTGTCTCCTTTTCTCAGACCCTAGGGCCTAGGTGACAAAATGTTATTTAATGAGACACAAAGGTAAAAATTATAATATTATTATTACCCATTCTTATTATAATAGCTAGAAATTTGCTACATACCAAGGTTGTGGGCACCTACTGACAGTTAGCAATCATCAGTTTTGCTGTCACGTGGCTACTTATTGAAAACTTAGCAAGCTTGGAAATATTGCTACAAATGATCTAGAAAGAGAGTAGAGAGAGGATGGGCAGTGATAAAACTGAGGCAGGCACTGGGAGGGTGCTCTGAGCTCTGCTGGTGCCATACATGCTTTGCAACAGGAGAAAGGCAGCAGGGGATGATTGGGAACTACACTGGTTTCCCTGTTTCTCCACTCCATGCAATAAAAGGAGTAAAATTATTTATAGCATTAGTTTTATTAATAAAATGAGAGCTACACAAAGCTCTTGTTATGTTCTGGGTACTGTTTGAAATGTATATTAAATCATGTAAGTTCCATCATTATAACAGATGAGATAAATGAGGCCCAAGGAGGTTTTTAAACACCTACATGACAGAGCTGAAATTTGAAACAGACATCCTGGTGCCAGAACTCATCCTTCTAAATGCCGTAATGTATCATTTCTTATATGACCTGAAGGATTAGGTACAACCTAATTAAATGTGATCCAGTAAGTAATTTTCATGACTTAATCGAATATAGGTATTATAAATATGAAAAACATTATTTGTTATTATAAACAATGTTAATTAAATGATTGTCTACATTCCACCAATTTGATGGGGGATTCGTTCAGAGAATGTTATGGTTTCCCATGTCTAATCATGTTTCAAATAAAGGCATCACTTAATTAGTTGTAGAAAAACAATTAAACAGAAGGTTACACTGACATTTTTTTAAAAATTAACACATGGTAAATTACTGGAACGTTTTAATTTGTGCTATGACATACCATGAGGTATATAATAAATGGCTTAAATTACTAAGGAAATAAAATGAAACAGAAAGTTTACTTTTATATTGAGTTATATATCAATGTGTATTACTGTATAGGTTGCTATACGCAGTATACATTTTATATATTTGATAAGATTTTGAAAATTACTTCTATGTTCTCTCACCAAGGCTATTGCTTTTTCTGCGTTCTTGCTTTAGGAAAAGGTCTCTAAACTGATCTCATTTTCTAGGTCCAAAGTTTGTCTTTCATGTAGTGCGTGGCCCATGAAAATTCAGGCTCTGGGATATTAAGTACCAATGAGACAACTTTAAAAAAATTGTTATTTTGACCCCTCGGAGATTTGTCAGTTTTCCAACAGCTCAGTCATGCATGACAAATGATGTGGGTTTTTTTTTTTTTTCATATTTTAGCATATATTTAAAAATTGTTGTTGAGCTATGCGGTGTTCTTATGCATAGATTGCCTGAGATTTTGTTGTAGGTTAAGGTTCCCTACATCTCTTTGAGGGGAATATATGTTACGTTTAGATGACACTTACATGTTCATTAGCCATTTTTCTTTTTAACTAATCATAAATTAATTGGATACTTACTATGCTTAAGGCACTTCACTAGATAATATACACCATAAAGATAAAATGCATTTCATTATCTGGCAGTTTAATGAAAGATGCAAAGCAAAAATGGTGCAATAGTATCTAAGTGGCTTGACCAGAATGGTTTCTTTTTGCCTTGTCAATTCTCTTTATTTCAGGGCCTATCTCAAACTCTGTTCCTAGGTCCCTCTCCACTGTGAACCTTTAGCTCTTTAAAATTTACCAGTTTTATCACAGATAGTCACATTCTCCTATCACCTATTCTCAATTATAACCATTCTGTTCCCTATTTCATCATGCTCTTCTTTTCCAGGTGTTGCTTATCTCAGCCATGTATGAAGTCATTGAAATTTAGATGGAAATAACTGGTAGAATTCTTCTCCCAGGAGACATTTTGTAGGACCAGGGAGAGCTTTCTTCTTGACTCTCTGAAGATTCGCTGAAAAATCAACTCACAAAAGGCAGTTTAACTGGAGAAAAGGCATACAAATTTATGTAACATGTACCCATAAGAGTCTTCATAATAAAGACCCAAAGATAGAGAGGAAATTGTTCATTTTTTATGCTTAGGTTTAACAAAATATGGACAGGCATATACAAATATGACTGGACAAAAAAAGTGTAATCTAATGCTAACAGGCTGGGTGGGGAAACCCAGCAAGACCTGTCTGTCTAAATGTATGTCCTTGTGTGCATGCATTTCTTTCTTCTGGACATGGGAGGGGAGCCCCCCCAAATTTCTTTACAGAAAAGGAACTGTCCACCAAGTGAGACGATAATTTACAGACTGCATCCACGGGAAATTCGGGGTATGTGAAAGTCTGGCTGTGCATCTTTCCTAATCCCAGGTGGTTGACCTGACCCTCCAGGTTGTACACTACTTATTGGTTTTCCAGAGAAAGTAAAAAGCATTAAATTCATATTGTCTGAAGGGGAGCCATTCACACGCATGCCTGATTTCTCCTTAGATTTCCAAGTAACTCCGCACCCTTTTCTCCCTAACCTCAATAACCTTGCCAGCACTGTTGGTAAGAGAAAGGAAACCATTCCAGATTTTTGTTCCTGCTCTAAGATACGGGTTATGTTGTAAGAATACCAGCACTTAATTTGCAAATGAAAATTATTCTCTGTCAAGGCTTTATTAGAAAATAAAAATAAATAAAATGCAGAGATATTAAGAATGGTCTGCCTACATTACTTTGCTTAAAGTTTTTTTTGTTTTGTTTTTGTTTTTGTTTTGTTTTGTGAGACAGAGTCTCACTCTGTCGCCCAGGCTGGAGTGCAGTGGCGCGATCTCGGCACACTGAAAGCTCTGCCTCCTGGGTTCACATCATTCTCCTGCCTCAGCCTCCCGAGTAGCTGGGACTACAGGCGCCCACCACCATGCTCGGCTAATTTTTTGTATTTTTAGTAGCGATGGGGTTTCACTGTGTTAGCCAGGATGGTCTCTGATCTCCTGACCTGATGATCTGCCCACCTCGGCCTCCCAAAGTGCTGGGATTACAGGCGTGAGCCACCGCACCTGGCCTGCTTAAAGTTTTTTAATTTGAGCATTTAACATTTTCCTTTATTCCTAACCAGAGTCCTGAAAGGAATTCTGAAAATTTTTATTGTAGGAACCTGGGATATTACATTACTTCCATAAAAATGATATAATATGCTATGCAACCTTAAGCGTGTCCTTTTTGTTTTTCCACTGTTCAGTTTCAGGAAATTATGGAATTCCTCTAAGCATCAGTTTCTTTATGCTTAAGATGCTGTGAGAAAGAAAAAATGCCAGAATGAATGTAAATCAGGCTACCACTGGGGTGCCTGATTTGAGAGTAAGGAACAGCATCAACAAGTGGTGCTCAGGTGGCACATCGGCCATCTTTTTCACTCTCCAGTGGAAACCAATGGCAGACCCTGGCAAGTGGGACTTTGGGGATCTGACTGTCATGGACAACAATCAATCACAATGAATGCTTCCCCAACACAGACGCAGGCCATGAGCAAAGAACTTCTAAAGAAGATACTGTGTCCGGAATTTGTGGGTTCTTGGTCTTGCTGACTTCAAGAATGAAACCAAGAACCCTCACGGTGAGCTTTACAGTTCTTAAAGATGGTGTGTCAGGAGTTTGTTCCTTCCGATGTTCGGACATGTCTGGAGTTTCTTCCTTCTGGTGGGTTCGTGGTCTGCTGACTTCAGGAGTGAAGCTGCACACCTTCACCCGGAGAGTTACAGTTCACAAAGGCAGCATGTCCGGAGTTGTTACTTCCTGCCGGTGGGTTCCTAGTATGCTGACTTCAGGAATGAAGATGCAGACCTTCGCTGTATTACCGCTCATAAACGCAGAGCAGACCCAAGGAGTGAGCAGCACCAAGATTTATTGCCAAGATGAAAATAACAAAGCTTCCACAGCATGGACGGGGATCCCAGCAGGTTGTGGCTGCTGGCTCAGGCAGCCTGCTTTTATTCCCTTCTCTGGCCCCACCCACATCCTGCTGATTGATCCATTTTACAGAGAGCTGATTGGTCCATTTTACAGAGAGCTGATTGGTGCATTTACAAACCTTTAGCTAGACACAGAGTGCTGATTGGTGTGTTTACAATCCTTTAGCTAGACAGAAAAGTTCTCCAACTCCCAACCCATCCCAGAAGCCCAGTTGGCTTCACCCTTCACTGGTACTTGCAGAGGGACTTTGCCACACGTAGCCTGAGCACTCTGGCAGCCCAGAGGGAGCTGGCCCTCATAGCACAGTGCAGGCTGAAGGGCTCCTCCAGTGTGGCCAGAGTGGATGCTGAGACTGAGGAGGCATCCAGAGCGAGAGAGGGCTGCTAGCACGTTGTCACCTCTCAATACCTTAGGAAAAAGTAGGTTGGCCCTAGAAAGAAAGTTGTGAGGCAAGAAAGAATGAAAAGCTAAGAATATACAAACACTTTGATAAATCTAAACAAACTGACTGAATAAAACAATAATAAGGTCCAATTTGTGGAATTAAAATAAATTAGAAATAAAATCTTGGATAATCATAGCATATTATTTAGAAGAATGACTATAGCTAAAACATTTTTAAATTGTTAAACTTGGGGGAAGAATGATGAAAATATCTATTAAATGCATAGCTTATTAAGTAAAATTTGCATATTAAAATTTCCAGAGTAACCTCTAGGGGTTTAGAAAAGGAACACGTGTTCAGAACTGGTAGAAAGGAGAAGACGGAATGATGGGAAATCTTAGTCTTCCACAAGGGGCAATAAAAGTAAAAGAGAAAAAGGAAGGACGGAAAAAGCAGGGAAATGAAAATCAAAACCACAATGATCCTCTCACTCCAGTTAAAATGGCTATCAAAAAGACAGAAAACAAAATGCTAGCAAGGATGTGGGTAAAAATGTAAATTAGTACAGCCATTATGGAAAATAGTATGGAGGTTCCTCAGAAAACTCAAATTAGAATTACCATATGATCCAGCAATACCATTTATAGATATATATCCAAAAGAAAGGAAATCAGTATATCAAAGAGATATCTGTGCTCCCAAGCTTATTGCAGCACTATTCACAATAGCCAGGATAGGAAAGTGTCCATCAGCTAATGAATGGATAAAGAAAATGTAGCATATATAAACAGTGGAATATTATTCAGCCATAAAAAATAAAACCCTGTCATTTGTTGCAACATGGATGGAATGGGAGGACATTAAGTGTAATAAGCCAGGCACAGGAAAATAAAACTCACATATTTTTCCTCACATGTGGGAGCAAACATCAATTGATCTCAGGGAAGTAGAGAGTTTAGAATGATAGTCACCAGATGCTGGAAAGGGTGGTGGGGGAATTGGCAATAAATGGATACAGGTTGGTTAATGAGTACAAAAGACAGCTAGACAGAGGAATAAGATCTAGTTCTCAATAGCACTATAGGGCAGCTAGAGTTAACGATAATTCATTGTATATTTTAGAATAATTAGAAGAGTAGATTTAGAATGTTTCCAACACAAAGTAATAATAAATGTTTAAGGTGACGAATATCCCAATTACCCAGATTTGGTCATCACATATTGTATGCTTGTATCAAAATATCACATGTACTCCATAAATATGTACAACTATTACATATTCATTAAAATTAGAAACATAAAAAACTGTGAGATCACTAACAGGATAAAACATAATTAAATCATAAATCATGTGATAAAAAAATCAGAAGTTTTTCTGGAAAAAAAATAAGTAAAAGCTACAACACAGGTGATAAACCTATAGGGAACAAACAAAGAATATAATCAGCACTGAGAGTGCTCTTCCTCTTACCTAGATTTTAGATTTACACATTTTTGTATTTTTAATCACCCTTTCTACCATAACCTCGAGGTTGACTTTTTAATAACCATAGAGCCGCCAAAAATTCACTGCCACATCGTTTTCCCTTCTCTCAGCCACTCCCTTTCTCCAGAAAGAGTTTTCTTTACCCGATTGAATAAAAATTTCCACTATGAGCGTAAGATGTGGAGTATGAAAGTAGGGAAAATGAAACCAATTTTAAAACTCAAGGCGAAACTAATAGGAGAGAAATCTTGAGGGGAAATCAATTAATGAAATGCTCTAATTTTACATTTGAAGAACAAGGGAAATAACGACATTATTAAACTAAGACTAAACTTTTTGTTTGTCGTCAAAAAGTTGTTTTACAATCTTAGCTATTAAAAATTATTTTTATTTCAGATAAAACTATATACATAAAGGAACTAAATTGAGAAAACATTTTAAAATACAGTGATAGAACCAATGATGCACCTCAATTAGAAATCTGTTATTGTTCATTATCCTGTAAGAGAAGACCAGAGACGCACACCATTTCTTTGGTCCCCTCTGAATCTAACTCTTGCATAAAGGGTACATCCAAATTACTGAAGATGCAATAATTTGGTTCCGTTAGATATCTTGTAGATGCAGGATCAAAATTTGCTGTAAATAAAGAGATATCATTGGGACAGCTCTTCCCGTTTGCACAAGACGTAAAGGTGTATGCCTAGTATAACCTGCTTACAGGAAAAAAGACAAAGGAAGAAAAAGAAATATCTAAATCATGCTCACTACCTGGCTGAGGGGATCATTTATACCTTAAACCTCAGCATCATGCATATATCCATGTAACAAACTTGCGCATGTATGCCCTGAACCTAAAATGAAAGTTGAAATAAACATAAATAAATAAATAAATAAATAAATAACCTAAATCAGCCCACTTCACACTTGGGGTGACAGAGTAGTCTTTCTGATGAGGGTTTTTGTTT
Source organism: Colobus angolensis palliatus (assembly GCF_000951035.1). Classification (NCBI taxonomy): domain Eukaryota; kingdom Metazoa; phylum Chordata; class Mammalia; order Primates; family Cercopithecidae; genus Colobus; species Colobus angolensis. The sequence goes on from NW_012114633.1 coordinate 6,545,771, forward strand.
TTTCCCCCCCCCCAATTACATCTTTACTGTTGGTTTTTCTTTTGACATAACTAAGTCAAGGGATAATGTTTAGCCCCACATTCCTGAGGAGAAACTTTGCTTGCAGAATAAGTGACTTTACTCTTCTTGGTGGTGTTTATCATACCCTTCTTCAACAGACCTTCCAGGTATTCATGGCTTACTAGTAAATCCTTGAGGACAAAGACAATGCTCATCCTGTTCAGAGCTAATGTTACTAATAGTTACTAATACTAAAGATAAATTTATGTCTTAAAATACAGATGGATACATTGCAACAACTACGTGTCAAAAGCAGGGAGGAATTTTTATCCTCATCTAACTGAGAAACAGTCTGAGAGAGACTAAGCTCTCCAGAGGGTAAGATGGCTAACAAGGGGAGGAACCAGGACTACAACAGCACTGTGTGCATACCATTCCATGTTTTCACCTCTCTCGAGGCCAAGTATAGATGCTTGTACTAACAGAAATAAATGCTGTTCAAATAATACAACTCCACAAAATACTAACGAAAAAATAAGTCATTTGTAAAAAAAAAAAAATCAATTGCATTTCTTTCCTTTTTTCTGGATGATTTCTAAAATTAAATTTCTCAACTAGGTAGACTGATTTGAAACTTGCAAGGCATTGCCCAACACTGAGTAATCCTATACAAAATATGGACCCACGAAGTATTTCAGCTCAAGCTGTTTTGTCTTCCAGTTTTCTCACCCTTACTTCAGTAGCAGACAAGATGCATGTCAAACAATGACAAAATAATTTTGAATTTTCCACAGCACTTTAACAAATCACCTCACTCACTCTAAACTGTCACAGCCTATAAATGCAAATGCCACATTTATCTTAAGGGTGCGGAATGTCTGAAAGATAGTAAAGGTCCCTCAGCATTTCTCTCATGGTAGGAAACTGTAAAATTCCACAGGCACACTATACAATGCAGCTCTTATTTAGAAAAGGAAGACAAACCAAGAGCATAAGACAATATATTATTTGTTTTTAGTGTTTCTTACACTCAAATTATTTTACTTCAGACTACAAGAAGCAAAGAGAGATAACCCCAAATAAAGCTCCTCCTAAACTTCAAAACTCTGCTAAGGGTTTGAAGACAGATGTAGGATGTCTGCCAGCTTTGATAAGAAACTGTAAAAGAAAGGACAGAACCTTAGGAAGTGGAAAGATACACAGAAGTGTATTTATTACTCGACCGAGTAAAATTATGATAAAGAAGAGTTGTACCATTTGTGTGTAGAGAAAGCTAAAATTTTAAATATGGACCATATATTTTTGTCATAGCTGCAATCTAAATTTTAATAACAGAACAAGAAGGTATTCTTTTTAAGATTTTCATCAAATTTGAAGTTATAAACCTTACTTTGATTGATTTTATTCATTGATAACCATTGAACTAGTAAGTTATGTGTGGAAAATGCTATAAAAATTATACTGGAGGCTTTCTTTCATTAAAATAAAACATTTTTAGACTTTTTTATTTACTTGTTAATATATTTATTTATTTACTTTGAGATGGAGTTTTGCTCTTGTTGCCTCGGCTGGAGTGCAATGGCGCGATCTCGGCTCACCACACCTACGCCTCCTAGGTTCAAGTGATTCTCCTGCCTCAGCCTCCGAGTAGCTGGGATTACAGGCATGCGCCACCACCCCTGGCTAATTCTGTGTTTTTAGTAGAGATGGGGGTTTCTCCATGTTGGTCAGGCTGGTCTCGAACTCCCGACCTCAGGTGATCTGCCCGCCTCGGACATTTTTAAATATACTTCTCTCTGGGGATTATGTCAAGTGTATACTTGAAAGCCTGTTTCTCTTTGACGAGAGCTAGAGGTAACTCATAATCTAATTGTCATGGGTTTTTAGAATTGATTCCCATTCTCTTCATTAACTAAAAATATTTATTGAACAACTACTGTGAGCTATGCATCATGATTGTGATATAAATTTGAAAAAAAAAACCTCCCACTAATACTCTCTGTAATTGAAGCTTTCTTCTTCAGCATCTGCTGCAGCACTGAATTCCCGCTACATGTCACTCTTTATTCATAAGTCAGTAGAGATGAAAGCAGCAGGATATATTTATCCAGAGAGTCTGTAATTATTTAAAGCTACAGTGGCTTTCTTTCAAACATCACTATAACTTATCTAGGGCAGCAACCTAAAACAATGTCAAAGTTTCTCTGTTCCCCATTTCATTTTCATAGACAGTGAATAATTCATACTTCTAAACTCAATTAAACTATAACCTTGTGAATTTTCTACTTTACTTGTTCATATTGGAAAAATTGTACATAATTTTTCTTTCATTACAGAGTAATATATTTGCTTGCATTGTTTTCTTTATAATAAAATAGATCATACTTTGATAACTTCCTTGAACTTTATAAATATCAAAGTTTTTATGAACATAAGATTTATATATTCTTATTGCCTCAGAGAGCAAAGCAAATGCTAACACATTATTAAATACAGATACATCAAAAATTTAGATTTTTTATTATAATTGTATAGCACAATTTTAGTACATAAATTTAAATCATACTACACTTTTAAGAGCAAGTTATTTACATAGATTGATCTAGTTGATTTTCCAGAATTGAACCATTTATTCATTTAAATTATTAAATCAGTTTCTCTACTACAAATAGTATAAAATCTCATTCCAACTTAAAAGTTTTAAAACATTGATCTATCAGGTTATCAGTTTACTACCATGGAAACACATTTTAATATTAATTTATCCTCATTATATGTATTTAAAAGTTTTAAGCTAAATAACAAAATCATAAGACAAGAGTACATTTCAGTATTACAATTTAACTTTATTTTAAAGAAGCATATAATGAAAATATACAAATAGTAGACTTTTCAATAAGAAAAGCTTTTGGATCACTGAGACCAATAAAAGCTTTTTTTAATCATTTGATTCACATTGTCCTGAGCTCATTTTTTAAACTATCAGAAAAGAGATTTGGTATATTTTGGTTTGCAATAGCATATTGCAAATAGCACATTAATGTGCACTTGCACATTAAAAGGCAAGGTTGGGAGGCGAGTTTTTTCCCAGGCTACACAAATGACATACTTGGTCAAACCAATCTCCTGGACCCTATGCAACTCAGACACCGCCCCCTCTAGCTTCCTAATATAACTGGCTGTTCCCACCTCCCGCCCCCACACCTGGGGTTCCCTCTCTCTGCTTGGAGCCCACTTCCTTCTGTCTCTGTAAAGGGGAGCTACTTCCCTCTTTCTTGCCTGTGAAACCCACTAATATATAATTAAATTGTATATTTCAAAGTATTTTGAAGCATGCAAATGACTATAAATTTATAAATAGTAATTTGACAAAATGTTTTACATATAACTAATTGAAAACATATCATTTTTGAGATAATTCTTTAATGTGAGTCTAGTTAATTAGCTCATTTTCTCTTTTAAACATATATAATGTATAATGTCTTAAGAATATCTGACTCTTTCCAACTTGCGAACTTTTTTTTTTTTTTTTGAGACAGGGTCTCGTTCTGTTGCCCAGGCTGGAGTTCAGCGGCGATCTCGGTTCCCTGCAACCTCCGCCTCTCGAGTTCAAGCGATTTTCCTGTCAACCTCCTGAATAACTGGGATTACAGGCACCCACCACCACGCCTGGCTAATTTTTGTGTTTTTAGTAGAGATGGGGTTTCACCATGTTGGCCAAGCTGGTCTCAAACTCCTGATCTCAAGTGATCCACCCACCTCAGCCTCCCAAAATTCTGGTATTACAGGCATGAACCACCATGCCCTGCCTTCAACTTGTAAACTTCTTAAATGCAGGAACTGTATTTTATTAATCTTTGAATCAATATTATCTAGCACCATGGCTAGTTTATTATATATGCTTCATAATTACCTCTTAAAAAATCGTTTTGTTTTGTTTTTTTTTTTTGAGACGGAGTCTCGCTCTGTCGCCCAGGCTGGAGTGCAGTGGCCGGATCTCAGCTCACTGCAAGCTCTGCCTCCCGGGTTTACGCCATTCTCTCGCCTCAGCCTCCCGAGTAGCTGGGACTACAGGCGCCCGCCACCTCGCCCGGCTAATTTTTTGTATTTTTTTTAGTAGAGACGGGGTTTCACTGTGTTAGCCAGGATGGTCTCGATCTCCTGACCTCGTGATCCACCCGTCTCGGCCTCCCAAAGTGCTGGGATTACAGGCTTGAGCCACCGCGCCTGGCCTAAAAAATCTTAAAATTGAGAGATGAGTTGAGGGTCTAAATTGCCTCTCAACTTAAAAAAAGTCATGTTTAGTTAAAAGATAATACACCAAAGTCCTGACAAATCTTTTACATACTACCCCAAATTTGAAGATGTGTTTTCCTAAACATCATTATATTTCATGTTTTTATCATCTATTTCTTAAATTATTGTAACAATTTTGTTTCTTTCACCTTGCTTTTAATACTGCAGAAGTTTAGTAACATAATCTTTCAATCTGCTCTCAACTTTTCATTTCTTTGCTCAAGAACCTGTAGTAGCAACCTTTGGCTTTTACGATAAAGTGTTTATTCCATACCCTAGCATTCAAACTCTTCTATCAAGAACCCTCTATTCCAAATTTTCCAATTTTAGCTCATTTTAAAACATAGTCATTATACTTCATTCATATTTACTTTCATATATGTATATATATAAAATCTTCATATTGCTAATCTGCTTTATGAGTCTCACCTCCTCACCAAGACAGGTCTATCCAAACATGTACCCTCACTACTTTCTGCCATTGCAATACTCAGGTTTCAGGTACATAGGTCTACTAAACAACAAACATCTGGAAATTATGATTTCTTGCCTTGTATCAATTCAGCTCAAATATTTAGGAGGCCCTAATATTTAAAGGATAGGCATTGAGTTCTACAGAATATACAAAAATAAGTAAAAGACAACTGTGGCAGTTAAAGCCTACTTACAATATAATAGACACACTCACACATAATATTTTAATTAAAAGATAAATTGTAGTACAAATAAAAATCAAAAAAGCTACATAGAATAACAATCAGTAGTATAACATGAACAATAAGAGCAGTCAATAATTTTTAAAGTTTGCTCAGTGAGCCATCAACATCAGAAACACTTAGTGTGCTTATTAAAATTCAGATTCTAAGACCCCAGTAACACCTACTGGAGATGGGTTGCCATGAAATCTGTTTTCTGTTTCTTTGTTTGTTTGTTTCCTCAAGCCCTTTAGATGATTTTGATACGCACTACAATTTGAAAATCACTTGTTTAAACTTTGTAATCAGAGAGAGCTACTCTTGAAAATTTATGATTTATTATAAAACTGTTGGACACACAACCAGTGGGTTCGATCACTTGGTGACTGACAGTCCAACGACTACAACCAGGGTGGATTTAACAAGGGGATTCTATTACTTGTAATGAGGATGCCCAGGATAGTTCCTAAAGCAGTGCCTCACAATGGTGAACATAGGGTTGTGTTTTTTTTGTTTGGTTTTTTGGTTTTTAGTTTGTTTGTTGGAGATGGAGTCTGCTCTGTCGCCCAGGCTGGAGTGCAATGGTGCAATCTCGGCTCACTGCAAGCTCCACCTCCCAGGTTCATGCCATTCTCCTGCCTCAGCCTCCCGAGTAGCTGGGACTACAGGTGCCCACCACCACACCTGGCTAATTTTATGTGTGTATGTTTTTAGTGGAGACAGGATTTCACCGTGTTAGCCAGGATGGTCTTGATCTCCTGACCTCGTGATCCACCTGCCTCGGCCTCCCAAAGTGCTGGAATTACAGGCGTGAGCCACCATGCTGGGCCAACATAGGGTTTTTAATTGGGCTGTTTTGCTGAGTCACTGTATGTAGATGTGGAGTAAAGGCAGTGCAGGTGCACTGCTCTGCTTCTACATATGTCATGATGTATAGAAAATGGCAGATAAACTCCTCCCTGGACAGGAATTTTCATGTGATAATAAGGGGAGTTCGCTAAAGTGGATCTCCAACTCATGCATCTCTGACTTGAACCTGTTTTTGTTTTTCTGGGGCTAAGCTTCTTCCTGGAACTTTGTGAAACAAGAACTCAAGGTGCAACAATTACAAGTGAGTACTTTTTCATAGTGCATACCCAACAGCCCGGGGACCCTGAGTTATGAAATCTTAGGAAAACCATTTAGATTCTTTTAAAAGATTTCCACTACCAGGCACGCAAGGGTTCATCCCTGTAATCCCAGTACTTTGGGAGGCTGATGCAGGAGGATCCCTTGAAGCCAGGAGTTTAAGACCAACCTGGGCAAAATAATGAGACTCTGTCTCTACTAAAAATAAAAATTATAAAATTAGTCAGGCATGGTGACATGTGCCTGCAGTCCCAGCTGTCCAACAAGCAGAGGAAGGAGGATTGCTAGAGCCCAGGAGTTTCAGCCTGCAGTGAGCTACGATGGTGCCAGTGCACTTTAAACTGATTGGCAGAGAAATATATATAATTTTTGTCTCAAAAAAATTGCTTCATCAACTGTTAAATGGAAATAATAATATTTACTTCATAGTATAGATTAAATAAAATAAGCATGTTAAGTACTGAGCACAGTACCTAGCATATGGTATTGGAATATTAATTAATAGTAATAATTAGAATTATTAACCATGATATACTGACTACAAATGGGATTGGCAGTCACAAAGGGTTCCTGCAGGAGGTGGAAATTGAGCTGCAGACCCTTTTGTTTTTTTGGAGAGGGAGTCTCACTTTGTTGCCCAGGTTGGAGTGCAGTGGCATGATCTCAGCTGACTGTAACATCCGCCTCCCGGGTTCAAGCCATTCTCCTGCCTCAGCCTCCTGAGTAGCTGGGTCTACAGGGGTGTGCCACCACTCCTGGCTACTTTTTGTATTTTTAGTAGACATGGGATTTCACCATGTTGCTCAGGCTGGTCTCGAACTCCCGACCTTGTGATCTGCCTGCTTTGGCCTCCCAAAGTGCTGGGATTACAGGCCTATGCCACCGCACCAGGCCTGAGCTGGACCTTTAAGAACAACAATTCTGTCTGGGTGCGGTGGCTCACGCCGGTAATGCCAGCACTTTGGGAGACCAAGGCAGGCAGATCACCCAAGGTCAAGGGTGAGTTCGAGACCAGCCATGACCAACATGAAACCCCATCTCTACCAAAAATGCAAAAATTAGCCAAGTGTGGCAGTATAAGCCTGTAATCCCAGCTACTCGGGAGACTGAGGTGGGAGAATTGCTTGAACCCAGGAGGCAGAAGTTGCAGTGAGCTGAGCTTGCACCATTGCACTTCAGCATGGGCAACAAGAGTGAAACTCTGTCTCAAAAAAAAAAAAAAAAAAAATTATTTTATTTAGCTTCCAAATGTCATCCACACAATGCTCTAAATCAACACTTTTTAAATGACTGGGTTAACCTAGTGCTTTGTGGGCTAATCAAAATTGTTGACTAAAAGAAGTCAATCACAAAGGGCCATATATTATAACATACCAATTACATAAATGTCCAGAATAAGCAAATCTATAGAGACAGAAAGTAGGTTAGTGTTTGCTGAGAGTTAGGGAGAAATCACAAGATTGGGGGATGATAGCTAAAAGGGTAGATTTCTTTTTGTGGTGATAAACATGTTTCTAAATTAAATGTTTACACAACTTTGTAAATAAACTAAAAAACATTAACTGTACACTTTAAATGGCTGAATTTTATGATATGAGGATTATATATCTCAGTAAAGATGTTACCCAAAAACCTATTCACTACAGGGTCTTACTTTTCTTATTCTTTCTTGATTTGGACAGTGTTTCTGAGCAGGGACTGTCTACCTGCACAGAATGGAATTACTATAGAATGGCTCAAGGGAGAGAAAAGGACAACTAAGATGCAGAGAGAACATAGCTATTGCCCTTCTGTCTGGGAATTCTTTACCATTTCTGGGCATTGGCAGTTGCGATTCATCCACTCCAAATAAAACATCTTAAAATATTAGAATATATTGGCCTGAAAAATATCTCTCTAAGAGAAGTGATATGTTAAGATTCTTTGAAAAATTTACATAATTTAAGAGTAATCAATGCATCTAGAGCTTAAAAAATATAATAAAATTGAAATAAATTGTGAGCTGGGAAAGAAAGAACCAGAATAAAAGTAAAATTTAATTCAAAGAATTTGTTCCATAGCTCTTAGGGCTTAAACTGCCTTCAGATGCATTGACTTTAAGCTGTTAAAAATCTTGAGTGACAGACTGGTAAGCTAATACCCAATGTGCTTATTTTGCAGCTGTAAAAGGAGATCACTTTTCACTTTTTAATATCTTAATTGTGGGTTTTCTGTAGTCTACTTGTATATATAAATTACGTGACTATTGCTAGAAACACAATCACGTAAATTATCTGATTTCAAAGTTCAGTTTATTTCTTTTGATGATTTTTTTCCTTAGATTGTATAATGTTCTGTTTGGCTCCTAATGGTGCATGTTAATACACATAGACATATACAGAGACAAATCCACATGTTTACATATTCTCAGTATTAAGTGAGAGAGACATTAATGAAAGCTTTGAGTTGTTATTACATAGTATAACTCTTGTGATATTCCTAGTGGACAAAGCATTGAGCAGAACAATTTTCTTGTCCACCGACTTAAGTGTAAGAATTCAGTGTTATTTTTGGGTAGTTGGGCAATTGTTAGTATCTGGCCAGACAGAAATAAATTACGAAAGAGTGAGATTGAGAATTGGAGAGGAGGAGGAGGAGGAGGAGGAAGAGGAGGAAGAGGAAGAGGAGGAAGTAGAAGAGGAGGAAGAGGAAGAGGAGAAGGAAAGAAGAAGGAAAGAAGGAAGAAGGAAGAAGAAGAATTAGAGACAACTAAGCTTGGAAAGGAGTATGTGGATGGAATACTTGGAAAAAGTCCAAATCATAAAAATATTTGTACCCCATGTGGATTCTAACCAGAATACACTCTACTCCACATAAGAGGAGACTTAATAATCCAGATGTATGAGCTGAATGTGAATATGAGTCATACTCCTTCCACAGTTGGCCCGGGACTTCAGGCTTACAAACAAAGTTGTTATGGTAACAAGAATGATCATTATACATGAGCTTAGTTAACTGTTCCTACTACTGAATGTCCAATTTGCCAGCAATAGTGGTCAAATGTGATACCCTAAGGGAACTAGCCAGCTACCTGACAACTGTTTAATTAAAGGGTGGCCTTTTCATTGCCAAGGAAGCATTCCAAAAAAATATTACTTCCAATCCAGGTACCGGCCTCACATCTTAAACCAGTGATCTCATGTCCAAGGGCAATAATCTTATGGGATAATTTATAAACTTAGCTGTACTTAGTTTGCAGACAAGACTTTTTGTAAAGTTGGGACATAACTTGCAGGATGTATTTTTCTCTCTGAGTTAATATATGCTTCTGTTTATCCAAAAATGCACACATTTTAGTATGAAGGAGAAGGCATGCAAATGAAGCTCCAATCATTATATCTAAGGATCTTATAAATTGTTTGCTTTTTAGCTGAGGAATTGACTTTCCCATAAACTGTAGTACCCAAGGAAGATATGTGTATACCAATAAACACAATAAAACTTTCTCTGAATCAGAAACAGAGGCTGTCTATTGATAATTTTGATTTCCTCTTGTCTCTAAGTAAAGAGCTAAAAATCACAAGTATGCTATTGGTTGACCACATTGACACATTATCAAAGGTAAGCAGCATTTCTGCTACACAATCAGGACTGGGAAGAGTTATGATAGAACCCCGGAGGAATGCTATACAACAGCAGTCCCCAACATTTTTGGCATCAGGGACTAGAAGCTACCAAGCACTACATCGTATGAGAACCATGAACATTAGATCAGAATATACAAACTTCTCCTTCTTGGAAGCTTGCAATTAGAAGGGAGGAAAAACTTTTAAAGTTCAATAAAATTCTAACAGTAAAAATGCTAATAATGAATCAGCAGTGGTAGCAGTATGCTCCCATAAACATTAGTACTGAATTCTCTATTGAGGAAGACAGTCTAGTCATGGGTCTAATATAAATAATTTTCACTGTTTTGGAGAAAAGGCAAAATGATTTGAATGATTTGACAGATAAGTGGCAAGTCCTTCACAGGTAAGGAAGATCAGAATCTTTGATGTTCATTTGAATTGAAAAAAATCCTCAAAAATGAAAAATAGGAAGGGGTTCTCTAAAAATACATTCCTACTATTGTGGCTTTTTGAGTAGATAATTGTGTTCAACCTAAACACTTGAGAAAATTGTTAGTTCCATTTCTCTGGTACAGTCACAATTGTGTTTGGGTTCAGCATAACACACCTAGGTAGTTGCTCTTCACAAAACAAGTTATATGGATGAAGATCTGGGATGAATATTTGATTTGCTACCCCGTGACAAAGATAAATTCCTTTGCATTCATCATACCATGATGCAGTCGTTTTGTTTACAGGGAAGATGGCAATGCAGGTTGGTAAGTGCACACTATGTACATTACCAAACCAAAACCATTGTAGAACTGCTCATAGAACATTAACTACTAACTCTTGGTCATACATCAAGGACTATATAAATAATATATTACTTCTGGGTAAGACACCTTGCCCTTTCCTATTTCTTTTTTAAGTGATGAAAAGCAGGATTCAGGATTCGTGATTAAGCAGAAAAGTTATTCTTCCCAGTCAAACACTAGATTATTTAATTATAATTCCATCCAAATCGATTCTTCTAATTGAAACATTTCCAGTTCAATCAACCTTTTCAAGTAAAAGGACAGACACCAGGGTCAAGGTGATGACATATCTGAATTCCCTGAATAATATCTTAAAATCTAGTTACACAAACATAAGCTGTCAATAAAAAAATACATTTTTATTCAATTAAACAGGAAGCCTGTCAGTTAACAAATGCAGGGCAAACACATGAAAACATATGAATTATTAGTTAATCATTCCAATACCCAGTTATCATAATATCTCTAAAATCATGCTGAGGACAGCGTAGAAAATTCTTGTGAAGTTCACGAAATTCTTGTGTGAAACACCAAGTAAATATAGCCACATGTTATACAAAGCAAGATGAAGGGGAAAATTTTCCTTCAGTTCATTCCTATCTTCATTTTATACATAGAAAAATTTAATCCTAACCCAAAATTTAACTTTTTCCCCCACCTTCATTTACCTTCCTATGGCCTAAAAGATTGTCCTGATGCTTAGTGAGCTGTTATCTAACAACTGTGGCATACTAGACAAACATTTATTATTTAGTCCTTACTACTCCAAGAGGCTTTTGAATTTTATTTTAAAAGCATCTAGAGTCAGAACAGTAGAAAAATAGTAACATTCCAAATTCCAAATTTAAAGGCGATTTCAGGGTGGCTAGGACTTACTAACAGATGTTTAAAGGATACCACATAATGGATTACTTGAGCATATGTTATTCTTGCAAGCCAGGCAGTGGCATAGCAATAAACTCTCTGGATCTCAATTCTATTTTCTACTCAAATAAAATACTCCCTTTCTCTCAAATCCACTGCATTGCTTCAAAAGTATCTTACCTATATCACTAGGTGATACAGTTTGGATATTTGTCTTTTCCAAATTTCAGGTTAAAATGTGATGCCCAATATGGGAGGTGGGGGCTAGTGGGAGGTGTTTGGGTCATGGGGATGGATTCCTCATGAATGACTTGGTGCCTTCCCCACAGTAATGAGTTCATGTAGATTTGGTTGTTAAAAAAACGTCTGGGAACTTCCCTCATTCTTTCTTGCTCCCTCTCCTGTCATGTGACATGCTTACTTTTCCTTCATCCTCCAATGTAATTGAAAGTTTCCTGAGGCCCTCAGTGAAGGATCCGCTGGTGCAATGCTTCTTGTGCAGCCTGCATAACTGCAAGCCAAATAAGCCTCTTTTCTTTATAAATTATCTGTTCTCGGGTATTCCCTTATAGCAATACAAAATGAACGAATACACTAGGATAGAGTTAAAATAAGTATATTTAAATTTATACTTCATATAAAGCATATTTATGCTTTATCAATTAAATGAAAAGCATTATTTTTAAATTATTTTCTCAATAAAAACAATAGCTAGCTAATGAGGCATGAATATTTTCAGATTTTGGCTTTTTTTTTTTTTCTTTTTTTGAGATGGAGCCTCACTCAGTCACCCAGGCTGGATTGCAACGGCACTATCTTGGCTCACTGCAACTCTCCCGCCTCGGCATCCCGAACAGCTGGGATTACAGGAGCCCGCCACAATGCCCAGCTAATTTTTGTATTTTTAGTGGAGAAGGGCTTTCACCAGGTTGTCCAGGCTGGTCTTGAACTCCTGACCTCAGGTGATCCACTACCCTCGGCCTCCCAAAGTGCTGGGATTACAAGTGTGAGCCACTGCACTGGCTGATTTTGGCATTATTAAAATAAAATCTTGTAAGAATATGGTTCTGGATGACAAAATCCATTCAAGTGTGCTTTAACAACAATAACAAATGGTACTTATAAAATAATAACAAAACAATATTATTTTACGCAGGAGAAAAGTTTCTGCATCAAAATGTAGAACTCTATTGTCTAGTTAGTTTCCAGCTCCTAGAAATTCAAAGGACTCATCTAAACAAAAAAAATCCTTAAAGCTACAAATTGGAGTGTGTGAATGTGTGTGTGTGTGTGTGCACATGTGTGTGGTGTGTGTGTTTTCACAATATATCCTTTTTGGATATTAACAATATTTAATAGTATTGTAAGAGCAGCTTCTCCCATCATTAGATACAGGATAAACATACAATTTAGTTTAATACAATTTTTAAAAGAATTTTAATAAATTTCTAATAGAATTATAATTCAAACCATAACTTTTAAAGTCTGAAATCATCTTGACCTTTTAATAGAATCTAATCTCAGATGATTCAATTTATTTAAGCCTTGCCAGCATATAACACTCAACTGGAGGAAAAGGTCTTCAAGAGGAAGAAACAAGCATCTAAAAGTTATAAAATAACAGACTAATTTTTATAAACATATTTTTGAGATTTTAATTAAATTAAAAAGCAGCTTTAAATTTCCTCATATTATATATAAGTTCCAGTTATGGGAGTTTGTATTGACAAAAATAAATTACTCAGTTAAAACATTTAGAAGTTAAAATTTAAATGAACTGTCATTTTGAAAACAATCATAAATCTCCACCTTAGAATATAAATTAAAAGTTTTAATAAATTTGTAAACAGGGACAAAAATGTAGTCACTCACAAAAATATTGAGGTCCAACATCTGTAAAGAAATACAGTTCACAGGTATGAATTTGTATCAATTAATACGAAAGTGAAGGATTGCTTCCTATGTTGGTTGCATATGTAGTATAATTTTTGCCAATTAGGGATCTATGTATCAACTAACTGGTGTGAAAAGCGAATCACAAGAAACAAGCAAAATAGAATCCTTGAGTTTACATAATGAACAAAATTTAGCATTTTTACCAAGTATCAATTTGGTTTTCTTAAAACCTCTATACAAATGTGGTTTTGCAGTTTGTTTACTTTTCAGGTTAAATATCTATTCATCTTAAAGCATCCTCAGATATGACTTTTCTGATCACCTAATTGAAAGTAACTTCTCCCTGTTTATTTCTTCTTTGTTTTCTCTATGGTGTTATTTCAGTTGCGTCGACTTATTTTTTTCTTATTAATGGGTCCTATAATGCATTTTGTTCCCCTCTAAGAGAAAAAGATACCATGTCTCTCTTGTTTGCCACAGGATTCTCAGTTTATTGGAAAAGTCATTATTTATTGTTAAACTCTTCAAATATGATTACAGAAAGATATTTACACTATGTAAACCCTAAATGAGTGACAATTGCAGTCACGATTCTGGTGCTGAAATAGTTACTCTTCTAGAATGTACTTTATAAAGTTTATTTCTGCACAGATCTCTGTTATTTTACTCCTAAATTTAATATTATAGCAGTCACTGATTTCAAGGGTTTACAAATTAAAGCTATAAGCCCTGACCAGATTCTTACAAGGTAAAGTAAAATACTGATACGGATGCTTAATTTATTTTTTTTCTTTCTTTCTTCCTTTCTTTCCTTCCTTCCTTCCTT
>NW_012114633.1:6563415-6568053 GCF_000951035.1 Colobus angolensis palliatus
AAAAAAAGTAGCTGGGTGTGGTGTCATGTGCCTGTAGTCCCAGCTACTCGGGAGGCTGAGGTGGGAGGATCACTTGAGCCCTGGAGGTTGAGGCTGCAGTCAGCCATGATCGTGCCATTGCACTCCAGCCTGGGTGACAGAGCAAGAGCCTGTCTCAAAAAAAAAAGAAAAAATCTTAATAATTGAAATGGAAACCATAAGTCAAAGCATTGACTGGTTCTCTTTAACAGACTTTTTCCCTACTCTATAATGCAGCAGGGTCTCTCATAGTATCTCTAACATTTTGAATTTTCGAAGTATTACAACTGACAGGCAGCATCTTGAAAGCATAACTTCCCCTCTAATATTATTATTATAATGCCATTCCTAAATTAGTTTCAGTGATGGGTCAGAATTAAAAGGTTCATGTGATTTGAGGTTAGAGGTGAGATAATTACAATAGGATGGCGCATTGGAAAACAAGTGTCGCTGGAAGTGCAACAGGAGAGGTTGAGCTACATTACCAAACTCCCTGGAGAAATCAAGCAACCCATAGCCTCATCTAAGATAATTGCAGCACTAGAGTCTTTGCTCAGAAGAGTTTTATTCCCACACTTACAGGGTGTGCCTTCTTGGAACAAAATGTATGTCAGCAAATGGCAGAAATAGCACCAGGAATCCCTTTCACAAAAATTTCTATGGTAGGAAGGAAGAGATGAAAAATTGAAGTGTTTCTACAGTCTTAAATTTAAACTCTCCACTTTATTAAGTAACTGCAACTACATCATCAGGACTGTTTCAGAGATTAAAAGGAAAATATTTCCAAATATTTCATGTAATAGAAGCTACACAGAGTAATCAGTTATTGTATGAGCAATATATTAAAAAAATCCTTATATGGAAACAAGCTAATTGTAGGTAAAAATGAAACCTACTGGAAGACCTGTATGAAGGTTTTGAGTTGTTTTGGACTAAAGTCATTAAAAACAAGACTGAACTTTTAAACTGTTCTACGTCACTTATCCAAACATAAGGATTGCAAACTCTGGGTTGGTTATATAATTTAAACAAAAATCAGCAAGCAAATATTCAGTTTATAAGGCAGCAAGGCAGCTAATTTTGACTGGGGAAGGAAATGAAGCAGAAGCCAGGCCACTTGGATTCTGACCCCAGCTATGGCACTTAAAAACCTACATTCTTACACTGCAAAATATATTTTTCTCTCTACTTTCTGCCTATTACAATGAAAATCCTGTGATTTTAATGAAAAATTCACATTCAATAGACAAATTACAATGCAATAGTAGATACTTGTATTAAAGGCCTGGTTAAATAATTTTCAAATAAGTGGATTTTTTATGGGTGGTAATAGGAAGTCTAAGCTCTCCGTTTATCACTTATGTTTGTTCTTCTCTCATTTTTGCTATTCTATTTCAAACTGTTTAATGGAATTGGAGAATAAAAGAATGACAAAAACATTCAGTATGCTAGAAAATCATCAATATTATATGGATTTAAGAATATGCTTTTGATTTCCATAGGTTTGCTATTAGGAGAAAAAAATGTTTATTTCTAAACTGAATTCTCCTATACTATCTTAGTTGGTGGTGCCATCCTCAATCCATTTAACCAAACAAGCTAGAAACACACAGGTATCACCAACTCTTCCCTCTCCTTCATACCCAAGAACTAAGCAGTTATCGGCTTGTCATTCTATATGCTAATTCTCAAATAGGTTACTTCCTCAGTCTCGTTCCTTCCCTACCCTAGTTAATGTCTTGACTATCTTACAGCAGATAGTAGCCCCACAAATAAATTCTCTCCCTCTGCATTTGTGTGCCTTGCACAATTAGCACTGTAATTTATCTAAAATACAAACCTGATCCACTCAAATCCCTGATTAAACTGTGAATGATGTGCTATTGCCAAAACGATAAATTACAACAACCTCTTTAATATGTTACTCAAAGGCCTTTGTCATCTAATCCCAGAGAGATGCTCCATGATGGCAGATATTAATAATAAACATGTCTTAAAATTAAACAAATTAGATAATATTGCTTAATAAAATTTGTTGACTAAATAGTTACATAAATGAATAACTCGAATGGTCTTATTTCTGCCACTCCTTATTTAGCAATTTGTTCTCTGGCAAGATCAAACGGCCTCTAATTTTCCAAGCAGTCCAGGCTGCTCTACCCTGCATTTCCCCTCCCTTCCTCTTTGACTGGTTATTTCCCACTCCTCCTTTAATACACTTCTAGAACACTGGAAGATTTCCCCAAATTCTCTTCATTTCTTCCGGGTTCTTATTATAAAATACCCTGTGAAAAATCTTCGTAACTGAACTGAAGATGACATGAAATTATAAATCACATTTTTACTCCCAACACTTGTCTCATGCCCAGCACACAAAAGATACCCAATAGCTGTGGTTGTAATGTAATAAATGAATAACTAATTCTAATCTGAATGTCATATATGTATACATATTTTAGTTAATATTGGATATAAATAAATCCACAAAATGTGTTTCTTCAAAAACTTGCAGCGTTCTACAAAGCATAATTAAATGGATAAATTCTGATTTAACCTCTTCAAAAATGTCACCATGCTTTTATTTGCCTCAATGAAGTTTTTTTTTTTTTTTTTTTTTTTTTTTTGGGACGGAGTCTTGCTCTATTGCCCAGGCTGGAGTGCAGTGGCACGATCTCGGCTCACTGCAACCTCTGCCTCCTGGGTTCAAGCAATTCTCCTGCCTCAGTCCTCCGAGTAGCTGAGATTACAGGTGCGTGCCACCACGCCTGGCTAATTTTCTTATTTTTAGTAGAGAAGGGTTTTGCCATGTTGGTCAGTCTGGTCTCGAACTCCTGACCTCAGGTGATCCACCCGCCTCAGCCTCCCAAAGTGCCGGGGTTACAGGTGTGAGTCACCACGCCCGGCCACAACTTCTCTAAAAGTTCAATAGTAGATGAGGAACCAACAGGGTCTGGAAAGGAGCAGCCAGTGAAGTAATAGAAAATCCAGAGAAGTGTGACACTATAGGGACCTGAGAGAGACAAGTGCTTCCGAAAAGAGGCAGTGATCAATTGGGTTGAATGCTGTGTTAGATGCTACTTACTGCCTGATGAGGACAGAGAAGAGGCCCTGGTTGCTGCTGAGATGGATAAGCATAGTGTCAATGGAGGGATGAGGAAGGAAGCTGGATTACAGAGTTGAACAATACATATGAGGTAAAAAGTATAGTGAGGCTATACTATTATTTGGGAATATTTTGATGTGAAGTATAGTACAGAAATTGTATTTGAGTAGCTGGAGAGGAATGTGGAAATATGAGATCAAGGGAGATTTTCCTTCTAAGATGGGAATTAGTAGGACATGTTGTATTCTGAGATGACTTAGAAAAAAAGGTGAGATTGATGATGTGAGAATGAAAACTAAGGTAAAACTATTTATCTCCTAAAAATGTTTTTAAATATTAAATTTCTTTATTCATTTTAAGCTTTTGTTTATTTCTTTGGTGGTTATTTCTCCTACTTATAAATAAAACATATGATGGGTTGAAATTCATTTACAAAGCCAATTACGTCCAAGGAACTGTTCTAGAAGTCTGCAACTTAACAATGAATAAGATTCTTGCCATAGAAGTTTACATTCTAGTGGAGGATAAAAACCAGAAATAAATGAATAAATAAGTACTGAGTATAATAGGTGCCACTAAAAAAATCAGGAATATGTAAAAGAAAATAAAATTTAAAAGAGAAAACAAAGAAGCCATCCCACTGAGACAGACACAGGACAAATCATTCCATGGACCAAAAGTCGATTATGGCAGCTCAGAAGGGCACTTGCAGGGTGAGAAGTACTACAAGTGTCCTCTGTAAGACGTGAACAGGCTACTGTTTGCAGGAAGGGGCTACAGTGTGGCTTCACTGCTCGTTAATGACAGGAGGCTGAAAAACAGAATGAATTGCTGTTCTGTTGGCTTGGGGCAGATGAGGGAATGAAGGCTTAGCTATGCAAACGAAAACTGAGCTGAAGCCATTCAATTCCTCCGTGTGTAGATCTGTGATGTCTCCAACATTACTGAAGAACAAGAGCCCAAAATGCCATTATGTGATCCCATACTGGACTCAGAGCCTAAAGGATGCATGGAAACTAATAGTGGGAATTTGTGAGAAAAAAGAGAGAAATAAGACAGCAAAAACATAAACTCCCACACAAAATGAGACTGCAATCTTAAATTTGAAACAACAATTCAAAATTAATGCTAAGACCCTCAGAGAACCCTGCCCAAAAAATCTGTAACAAGAATTCACCCCAAATGAAATTAATTTTATGGAACAGACTCATGAAGATTTTAAAACAAGTATGTTTTGTGTGTTCAAACAGACAAAAGAGTACGACAATTTAAACCAAGCAAAAAAGTTTAAAACAAAAATAGACTGCAATAAAATAAACCCAAGTAGACATGAAGAAAGAATCAGCTAGAAAAAAATAGATATCAGAAATTTAAGCACTGAAAAAAATTCTAGTGTCAAAATAAACTCTAGACTGCACTCAAAGAGAGCATCAGGGCCGGGCGCGGTGGATCAAGCCTGTAATCCCAGCACTTTGGGAGGCCGAGACGGGTGGATCACGAGGTCAGGAGATCGAGAC
>NW_012114633.1:6571688-6579204 GCF_000951035.1 Colobus angolensis palliatus
AGGATGGTCTCGATCTCCTGACCTCGTGATCCGCCTGTCTCGGCCTCCCAAAGTGCTGGGATTACAGGCTTGAGCCACCGCGCCCGGCCCTTGCCTCAATGAAGTTTTAATCAAAGGTTTACCACCTCTGTTTTGGTCAGTATTCTCTGAATAATCTATCTGTGAGGTAATTCTATCACTTAAAAATAGATAATATTAAAAGCACTATGAAATAAAGGTAATATAGTATATTAGATTATTGTTGCTATTAAATATCTAATATGCCTTTCATATGTCTGATATGTGAATGTGATCTTTATTTTGCTGCTCTGCTAAGATCATGGCCACTGATAACCATGGATTCACCTAGAAACATATTAAGATTTACATAGAATACTGCTGCATTGAATGGATCTTGAAATCATGCTGAAGTCTTTTAATTTTATAGCAAGCTGATAATGCTTGAAATGTCTGTGTGTGTGTGTGTGTGTGTGTATATATATACACACCCATATATATACACACATACAAACATACTATAGTGATAGACATAGAAATGACAGATCTCATAGGGTACTTTCATAGGCATATAGAAGAATACATGATTTTTCCAGTAAATCAAAATTTAATATTAATTTCTTTCATAAGTATTCACCAAACAGCATTAAGAAAATTGCACTGTAGTAAAACTTATGTATTATAGTATTTAATAGACATATTTTTTCATTACAAAATTAAAGTGCATTATTGAATTTTTGGTATTTTCTCAAAATGCCTACTAACAGAAATGTTAAAGGAGTGTTCCATTATTAAACCTGCTGAATTCATTTATCCAGTGCTTTTTACTAGTATGTTTGAGCATATATTATGTGCAAGGTGCTAGAATAGATGCTGGAAATAGAAGAAATACAAAGATTACCTTTTTAAACACTTTCTATTTTCAAAAAAGTGTATAATTTATAGGGATAGTTTGTGGTCTGATCATATACCAAATTAAATAGAGGATAAAGAGTTTGCAGTTTTCATAATACACTTTAAATCATGGATCACTTATGAGCTTTAGTTCAATGAATATCTAGAACCAATATAGAAAATATTTGAAGGGGATAAGACCAGATGAGACACAACTACACTAGTTCGAGAATAAAGAAATGAGGGTCTGTAGCTACAGGAATAAATATTAAAGATGAAAAGATTATGACCCATAGAACTTCTTTTGTTATTATATGTTATTAAATGGAAGCAAATCTCATTTAACTCCTCATTAAAAACATTTTCTCCCACAGGGTATTTTTGCACTCACAATATTTTGATTTTACCTGTATCGTATAACTCACTGTGTTGTATTTTAATTGTACATTTATGTCTAACTCCTTAGCTAAATCACAACTTGAGAGCATGGACTAGAGTAAAATCATCTTTGAATCCCCAGTGCTTAGTATACGACTGCAAAGAAGTAGTAATTCACTGTAAAAATGTCGTGGAGAGTTATTCATTCAATTACACAGTGTTGTCTCTGTAAAAACCAAAAGGAAAAATACTTACTTTCTCTGCTCTCAATGCCATAGTTGGGATTTTCTAGAGAAACTGGATTGTTTCTAATGCATGAGCAATACAATTTTTGACTGTGTTCTATTCTGCCCACCGACTGTTAGAAAAAAATAAAATAAAATAAAAAGTAGAATGAGAGGGCATTTACATGTTTCACTCTTATTTTTTCTTTCATATTTTGATTTGTTTAATCCCTTTTATTAATACCAATTATTTTCTCTTATCCAATCTTTTACATTTATGTAAATCACCTTAAATTCATTTTTAAACAAGGTAGCTTGAAATGATTAAGCAAATGGCAGGTGTACAACAAATATCTTTTCAATAATTAAAGAATGGAATTCATTATTGAACTTTAAATTGAATTTATACATATGCTTTTGTTTGTAAAATTTTCTTGCCTTACATTAAGTAAATTAATATGTGTTCTTTAACTTTCTATCACTAATACAAGTTCAATAACAAAAGTTATAGACCCAACAAGACCAAGTGCTAGAACTTCCCTTCTTAGGTATTCTATTTTATATTTGCATTATTTTACATGAAAAGAAATTTTTCCAGAGGCTAATTCTAGTAGTTTAGCAAGTCACTCAATAATAAGAGATTTTAGAATTCTGCTATTTAAAATAAAAGTATAACTTGTATTTCTCCCTGTAAAATAACTGTGATCTAACTGCTCTGAGGCTATGTATTTAGAATCACTTCTTTTGAATTTTTATTACAAATGACCCATCATAATCACACTTTAATAAGCTTAAACCACATGAGGGAAAAAACTGTGGGAAACTTTGGGAGCAGTGGGTGGGGTGGGGAAGCTCTGCCATTTTTTCAGGATTCCCAGAAGTTTGCATGGAGTTAGCTGATGTGTGTAATAGCTAAGGCATTAAAAACAATAACAAGTGTTTCTTTTGCTGGTCAGAATTCCTACTGTAAAAGCAAAGTTTAAAAATGAAAAGTAGTCAGGAAAGTTCTTCAGAAAAATTTAGCTAGAAGTGACTTGTAGCTAAGACCCACGTTTTTATTGAATAGCTTCCATAGATATTCCAAAAAACAAAATTTTAGGTCATTTAATATCTATATATTTAATGAGATGTGAGAAAGGGTTTACATATTAAGCTATATAATTTATTTTAATAAATATCTTGCTCTACACATGTTGCCCTACAATATTTTGCTCCCACATCCTTGTGGGAATTTTAGATAAGGAGAAAGTCTAAAGCTACATTAAAGCTTAAAAAAATGTGTTGTACAATTACAAAGATGAAATTAACCAAAGTGCCCATCAATCAATAAGTGGATAAATAAAATATGGTGTATACATACCATGGAATACTACTCAGCCATAAGGAATGAAATAATGTCTTTTGTAGCAACTTGGATGGAACTGACGGCCATTATCCTAAGTGAAGTACCTCAGGAATGGATGGGTACAATGTACACTATCCGTGGATGAGTACACTAAAAGCCCAGACTTCACCACTACGAAATTTATCCATATAACCAAAAACCATTCATGCCCATAAAGCTACCTAAATAAATACATTAAATTAAAAATGTGTTGTAGCATCAGTTCATCATAAAATCTGTCTTATATTCATAAAGCAAAACATATACATTACTTATTCAATATTGTTTGGGAAGCTCTTTTCTTAAATAGCAACAGATTCTCAAGTCTTAGCCCTTTATTTTTAAGCTGGAAGAAGCAATCTTCTAGGGGAAATTATACCTATTCTATTTAAAAATATAAGAAAAACATCCTGATGTGATCCGAAGACCTAAATTCTGAAAAAGAGATTTCACAAATTGTTATTTCTTAAGAAACTTTATAAAGATCAGCAATGTTGTACTTTCCATAGGAGATATTTTATACTTTTTCTCAAAACCATGTAATGATTTGTGGAATGTCAAAATATATAAAGTGATTGTGTGTACTTTAGCACACAAATTTTTCAGGAAAACAGTAAAATTAGAAGGGAAAAGAGCAAATTTTCAGCAGTTACAGAAATCCTAGAAAAGGAATTTCAAGTTTTTCTCCTAAAAGCTTATTTTTCACCTTTGAAATATATTTCATTATTATGTTGCATCATTGTCAATAAAAAAACTTTGTTGCAATAACCTAAATGCTTAAAACATGATTGCTAACTCAGGCAGATTAGTCAAACTGTATAAAAAATACACTTAGATCTTTTGCAAAATGATCCAGTATTAAATGCAAAGATTCTAATATTTTCATGAATTTAACTTTTATTTGTTTGACTACATTGTCATGTCAGTTCCAAATTAAGTGCTAATAAAGGAATTCTTAGATGAATCAGTGAAAAGATAAATAATTTCCTCATGAGCACTCAAGGGGGTTCTTTTTATACAACTTATCTTGGGAAACGTTTGAAAATATGTAAAACTAAGCAGAGCTCTTACTCCCTCTTGTGATAGCTAAATGAAATGTAAATGCTGCATTAGAATTTTAACAAGATTTTTAATGAAATTCCCTAAACCTGGCTAGATTATAAATGTTGAATGCAATTCAGCTAATACAAAACACTTCACACGTCTTAAGATAATTTTAAGTATTGAAGGAGAAATTCCTCATAACTTAGTGACAGTATCAAAAATTTACTCTTTTGTGTTTCTTTTTTAATTCAACATGCATATCTTTAAATCTCTAAATTTCTTGATGCACAAAAATAGAGTGCAAGATAAAAACTAGGCAGCAAAATTATTCAGATGATTTTAACTAGAAATGACTTGTTTCAAAGGGCCACATTTTTACTGAATAGTTTCCACAGGGTATTTGTACTTTAATATGAACAAAGAGAGGTGACAGAAGTAAAGACTTGTTAACCTGAAAACATTGAAAGGCCCAGATTCACAGGAATGCTCCAGGATGCAGAGATCGGGAACCTCAACATAAGTGTCTCCTTTAGGGTTCTCAAAAGCCAACTGAGATAAACCAGTTTGTCTGAATTAAAATATAAGGAGGTTGAAACTTATCTTAGATGCACTCTTCCCTGTCCAACAGCCCTGCTGTCTGCCTCAGCGTTGAGGCTTTATCTCCCTCTTTTCCAAGGATCCAAGGTTTTCTATACAATCCTAGCACTGAGGTATAGGCTTAAACCTCATCCTAGTCAATGTCTTATCACACCATCTCTCCTGCCTCTTAAAAGGCCATAACACACTCTATCCACTCTTTTAGTGACCAACTGTCAGAATTGTATTACCAGAGAGAAGAATAAATAAACACACCACACGCACAAACACAAATTGAAGCTAATGGGTAAATGTTTGCTTGTCATGTTCGATAACTGCATTTAACAGGGAGTTCCTGGAGATATGATACTTTAATCATATGCATATGATGATAGCATTTTAGGTGCCACTGTAAAAGGAACAAAGCTATCGACCATCTACTTTAGCAGGTACTTTATTTGGAACTTTATATATATTATCTCATTTAACCTACATGACAGCCCTGTGATGCAAGCTTAATTGTCTTCGGTTTACAGATTAAAAACTAAGTGGGGGGCCATTCCAAGATGGCTGAAGAGCAACAGCTCCGATCTGCTGTTCCTGAATAGGAAGAGCTCTGGTCAATGCAGAAGATGGGTGATTTCTGCATATCCAGCTGAGGTACCTGGTTCATCTCATTGGGACCGGTTACACAGCGGGTGCAGCCCATGGAGGGCAAGCTGAAGTGGGGGATGGGGGTGCCTCGACTCACGCAGGAAGTGCAAGGGGTTGGGGGATTTCCCTTTCCTAGCCAAGGGAAGCTGTGACAGACTACCTGGAAAAACAAGACACTTGCACCCAAATACTGTGGTTTTCCCAAGGTCTTAGCAACCGGCAGACAAGTTGATTCTCTCCCATGCCTGGCTCCATGGGTCCCACACCCACGGAGTCTTGTTCACTGCTAGCGCAGCAGTCTGAGAGCGATCTGCAAGGTGGCAGCATCTGCCATTGCTGAGGGGCATCCTGCCATTGCTGAAGCTTGAGTAGGTAAACAAAGCTGCCAGTAAGCTTGAACCGGGAGGAGCCCACTGCAGCTCAACAAAGCCTATTGCCTCTAGACTCTACCACTGTGGGCAGGGGATAGCTGAACAAAAGGCAGCAGAAAACTTCTGCAGATTTAAACGTCCCTGTCTGACAGCTCTGAAGAGAGCAGTGCTTCTCCCAGCACGGCATTTGAGCTCTGAGAATGGAAAGACTGACTCCTCAAGTGGGACCCTGACCCTGGGGAGCCAAACTGGGAGACACTTCCCAGTTGGGGCTGACAGACACCTCGTATAGGTGGCTGCCTCTCTGGGATGAAGCTTCCAGAGGAAGGATCAGGCAGCAATTTGCTGTTCTGCAGCCTCCACTGGTGATACCCAGGCAAACAGGGTCTGGAGTGGAACTCCAGCAAACTCCAACAGACCTGCAGCTGAGGGACCTGACTGTTAGAAGGAAAACTAACAAACAGAAAGGAATAGCATCAACATCAACTAAAAGGTCATCTACACCAAAACCCCATCTGTAGGTCACCAACATCAAAGACCAAAGACAAAGATCAAAGACCACAAAGATGGGGAGAAACCAGAGCAGAAAAGCTGAAAATTCTAAAAATCAGAGCATCTCTTCTCCAGTAGATTGCAGTTCCTCACCAGCAATGGAACAAAACTGGACAGAGAATGACTTTGACGAGTTGACAGAAGTACCCTTCAGAAGGTCGTCGGTAATAACAAACTTCTCCAAGCTAAAGGAGGATGTTTGAACCCATCACAAGGAAACTAAAATGCTTGAAAACAGATCAGAAGAATGGCTAACTAGAATAAACAGTGTAGAGAAGACATTAGATGACCTGATAGAGCTGAAAACCATGGCACGAGAACTTTGTGACACATGCACAAACTTCAATAGCTGATTTGATCAAGTAGAAGAAAGGGTATCAGTGATTGAAGATCAAATTAATGAAATACAGTGAGAAGACAAGGTTAGAGAAAAAAGAGTACAAAGAAATGAACAAAGCCTCCAAGAAAAAAGGGACTATGTGAAAAGACTAAATCTACATTTGATTGGTGTACCTGACAGTGATGGGGAGAATGGAACCCAGCTGGAAAATACTCTTCAGGATATTATCCAGGAGAACTTCCCCAACCTAGCAAGAAGGCCAACATTCAAATTCAGGAAATACAGAGAATACCACAAAGATAATCCTTGCGCAGACCAACCCCAAGACACATAATTGTCAGATTCACCAAGGTTGAAATGAAGGAAAAAGTGTTAAGAGCAGTCAGAGACAAAGGTCTGGTTACCCACAAAGGGAAGCCCATCAGACTAACAGCTGATCTCTCAGCAGAAACACTACAAACAAGAAGAGAGTTGGGGCCAATATTCAACATTCTTAAAGAAAAGAATTTTCAACCCAGAATTTCATATCTAGCCAAACTAAGCTTCATAAGTGAAGGAGAAATAAAATCCTTTATAGGTAAGTAAATGCTGAGAGATTTTGTCATCACTAGGCCTGCCTTACAAGAGAGCATAAAGGAAGCACTACACATGGAAAGAAACAACCAGTACCAGCCATGGCAAAAACATGCCAAATTGTAAAGACCATCGATGCTATGAAGAAACTGCATCAATTAATGAGCAAAATAACCAGAGAACATCATAATGACAGGATCAAATTCACACATAACAATATTAAACTCAAATGTAAATGGGCCAAATGCCCAAATTAAAAGACACAGACTGGCAAATTGGATGAAGAATCAAGACCCATCAGTGTGCTATATTCAGGAGACCCACTTCACGTGCAAAGAAAAAAAACAGGGGTTGCAATCCTAGTCTCTGATAAAACAGACTTTAAACCAACAAAGATCAAAAGAGACAAAGAAGGCCATTACATAATGATAAAAGGATCAATTCAACAAGAAGAGCTAACTATCCTAAATATATATGCACCCAATACAGGAGTACCCAGATTCACAAAGCAAGTCCTTAGAGACCTACA
>NW_012114633.1:6580654-6600067 GCF_000951035.1 Colobus angolensis palliatus
CTTGGGAGGCTGAGGCAGGAGAATGGTGTAAACCCAGGAGGCGGAGCTTGCAGTGAGCTGAGATCCGGCCACTGCACTCCAGCCTGGGCAACAGAGGGGGACTCCGTCTCAAAAAAAAAAAAAAGAAAAAAAGAAAATCAGCACAAGACAGGATGCCCTCTCTCACCACTCCTATTCAACATAGTATTGGAAGTTCTGGCCAGGGCAGTCAGGCAAGAGAAAGAAATAAAGGGTATTCAATTAGGAAATGAGGAAGTCAAATTGCCCCTTTTTGCAGATGACATGATTGTATATTTAGAAAACCCCATCATCTCAGCCCCAAATCTCCTTAAGCTGATAAGCAATTCAGCGAAGTCTCAGGATAAAAATCAATGTGCAAAAATTACAGACATTCCTATACACCATTAGCAGACATACAGAGAGCCAACTCATGAGTGAACTCCCATTCACAATTGTTACAAAGAGAAGAAAATACCTAGGAATCCAACTTACAAGGCATGTGAAGGACCTCTTCAAGGAGAACTACAAACCACTGCTCAATGAAATAAAAGAGGACACTAACAAATGGAAGAATATTCCATGCTCATAGGTAGGAAGAATCAATATCATGAAAATGGCCGTACTGCCCAAGGTAATTTATAGATTCAATGCCATCCCCATCAAGTTACCAATGACTGTCTTCACAGAACTGGAAAAAACTACTTTAAAGTTCATATGGAACCAAAAAAGAGCCCGCATTGCCAAGACAATCCTAAACCAAAAGAACAAACCTGGAGGAATCACGCTATCTGACTTCAATCTATACTATAAGGCTACAGTAACCAAAACAGCATGATACTGGTACCAAAACAGATATATAGACCAATGGAACAGAACAGAGGTCTCAGAAATAACACCACACATCTACAATCATCTGATCTTTGACAAACCTGACAAAAACAAGAAATAGGGAAAGGATTCCCTATTTAATAAATGATGCTGGGAAAACTGGCTAGTCGTATGTAGAAAGCTGAAACTGGATCCCTACCTTACACCTTACACAAAAATTAATTCAAGATGGATTAAAGACTTAAATGTTAAACTTAAAAATCATAAAAACCCTAGAAGAAAACCTAGGCAATACCATTCAGGACATAGGCATGGGTAAGGACTTCATGACTAAAACACCAAAACCAATGGCAACAAAAGCCAAAATAGACAAATGGGATCTAATTAAACTAAAGAGCTTCTGCACAGCAAAAGAAATTACCATCAAAGTGAACAGGCAACCTACAGAATGGGAGAAAATTTTCACAATCTACCCATCTGACAAAGGACTAATATCCAGAATCTACAAAGAACTGAAACAAATTTACAAAAGCAAACAAACAAACAGCCCATCAAAAAGTGGGCAAAGGATATGAACAGACACTTCTCAAAAGAAGACATCTATGCAGACAACAGACACATGAAAAAATGCTCATCATCACTGGTCATCAGAGAAATGCAAATCAAAACCACAATGAAATACCATCTCATGCCAGTTAGAATG
This sequence comes from Colobus angolensis palliatus, assembly GCF_000951035.1. Taxonomy (NCBI): domain Eukaryota; kingdom Metazoa; phylum Chordata; class Mammalia; order Primates; family Cercopithecidae; genus Colobus; species Colobus angolensis. The sequence continues at coordinate 6,582,186 of NW_012114633.1, forward strand.
GTAATTATTAAAAAGTCAGAAAACAGCAGATGCTGGAGAGGATGTGGAGAAATAGGAACGCTTTTACATTGTTCGTGGGAGTGTAAACTAATTCAACCATTGTGGAAGACAGTGTGGTGATTCCTCAAGGATCTAGAACTAGAAATACCATTTGATCTAGCAGTCCCATTACTGGGTATATACCCAAAGGATTATAAAACATGCTACTATAAAGACACATGCACATGTATGTTTATTGTGGCACTATTCACAATAGCAAAGACTTGGAATCAACCCAAATGTCCATCAATGATAGACTGGATTAAGAAAATGTGGCACATATACACCATGGAATACTATGCAGTCATAAAAAAGGATGAGTTCATATCCTTTACAGGGACATGGATGAAGCTGGAAATCATCATTCTCAGCAAACTATTGAAAGGACAGAACAAACATCACATGTTCTCACTCATAGGTAGGAATTGAATAATGATGTCACTCGGACAAAGGGCAGGGAACATCACACACTGGGGCCTGTCAAGGGGTGGAGGTCTGGGGGAGGGATAGCATTAGGAGAAATAGCTAATGTAAATAATGAGTTGATGGGTGCAGCAAACCAACATGGCACATGTATACCTATGTATCAAACCAGCATGTTGTGCACATGTACCCTAGAACTTAAAGTATAATAAAAAACAAAAACAAAAACACAAAACTAAGTCTTCAGCCTGGGTGCAGTGGCTCATGCCTGTAATCCCAGCACTTTGGGAGGCTGTGGTGGGTGAATCATGAGGTCAGGAGTTCAAGACCAGCCAACATGGTGAAACATGGTCTCTACTAAAAATACAAAAAATTAGCTGGGTGTGGTGTCAGTTGCCTGTAATCCCAGTTACTCAGGAGGCTGAGGCAAGAGAATTGCTTGAACCCAGGAGGCAGAGGTTGCAGTGAGCCAAGATCGTGCCACTGCACTCCAGCCCGGGCAACAGTGCAAGACTCCATCTCAAAAACAATAGTAAAATTAAATTAAATAAATAAAAACTAAGGCTTCAGTAGTAATTCACCCAAGGTTACATGGTTGATAGTGGTTTCAATTTTCACAAACATGTTTGTCTAGCTCCAAAGACTGTGTTGCTCATCTTCAGCAAATAAGGACATATTTTTGGCCCAGATTTTTCAGGTGATTTTCAGACCTCAAATAAAGATTGCATTCTTCCCTATCTGTGCCTAATGATCTTTCTGGTGAGTTGGTAATCATGTTCAGTGCATCAAATATGGAAAAAGTTCTCAAAAACAAACATATAAACATGAGATCACTAACTTAATTTTCACTCAAGCCCCAGGATTTTCATTATTATTTATAGTTCTCTACTGAGTTTTTTATTGCATTATGAAATTCTGTGGAGTTCTTAATGAACCTTATTATATAATAATCATTAGAAGTATTTTAACATTCACTTGAACTTACTCACCAATTATTTATTAAAACCTATTAGGAACCAATTATGTGCTAAACCATTGGAGACAGAGTAAACATTATTGTCATCCTTACCCTTGGAGCACTTATCGTTTATGGGGCATATGTATACAGAGAAAAAATCTTCAAAAAAACAGGATAATCATGATGGTAGATGTAGAAGAGCCAGGAAGAATGATACCAAGTAGAGGGGTCACTAGACCCAGACTTATTTAGGGAATGGCTTCTTAGGAAAAGGGATGCCAAACTGAGTCACTGAAGGAGGGAAGAAAAGAATGTTCCAGGCAGAGGGAACCATACTGACAAGTGGACAAATATTTAAGATATATTAGCAATAGGATTTTGTACAATGCTGATATGAAGCAGCAGAAAAAGATAGAGGACAGATTGAGAGCCTGTAAGCCCAAGTCAGCAATTTAGACTGGTTTTTTGTTTGTTTGTTTTTGAGACAAGAGTCTCACTCTGTTTTCCAGACTGGAGTGCAGTTGATGCAGGCGGTAGAAAGAAATGATTTAGGCAGATAGCAAGGGCAAAAGAGTCCTTGGCAGAGCTTCCCCTCTAACAAAAGACAACCCCCAAATCATTTCTTTTCTAACAAGTGCAGCCTGAAAAAATCAAGCTGCAAACATAGACGAGCAAGCTGGAAGCTTGAACGGGGAAATGCTGGCAGTTACGCCAATAGAAAAGAGCTACCCAGGGGCAAGGCATGTCCAACACAGAGACTCCACCTTCTCTTTTTTTGTTACCACATGTACAGTAATGAAGAAATGGGCAACATGGTGCAGCTCAGGCAGAGGCATAATAAAAGATTAGGGTGGGGGCTACCAGAGATTCACACCCTATGCAAATGGCACACCTGTTCCAAACAGTTTTTCATTCATTATGTAAATTAAACACCTCCATCTCACCAGTTCATCTATAAAACCCCCTGCATTTCACTGTGGATCCAACAACCCATTTTTCTGGGACCCCCGTCTGCAGCAGAGAGCTATTCTCTTTCTTTTGCCTATAAAATTCCATTGTCAACTTCACTCTGTGTGTGTCTGCATCCTTGTTCTCATGGCTATGAGACAATAAACCTTGGGTGTTACTCCAGACAATGAGGCTGCTTCACAGTGACATGATCTCTGGTCACTGTAGCCTCCACCTCCCGGGTTCAAGTGATTCTCATGACTAAAGCCTCCCAAGTTGCTGGGACTACAGGTAGGTACCACCATGCTCAGCTAATTTTTGTGTTTTTTAATAGAATCAGGGTTTCACCATGTTGGCCAGGCCAATGTTGAACCTGAGCTCAAAGCAGTCCACATGCCTTCGCCTCCCAAAGTGCTGAGATTACAGGCATGAGCCACTGTGTCTGGCAATTTAGACTTTATAATAAAGATAAAGTTGATATAGTGATTAGCAAAAGAAAGACATAATATGATATGCATTTTGGACATATCACTCTAGAGAATTGCTAAGAAAGAGGCCAGACTAGAGGCAGGGAGACCTATTGGAGACTATTTCAGCAATCAATAAAATAAGTTGATTCCCAGTTGAAGGTCATAATTGCAGCAACACTGAGAAGTGGACAAAGTTTTAAAATATATAAACGACATGATTTTTTGAGATCTTTGATATAAGGAGAGAGAGAAAAAATAACTCAGAGGAGATGTTCGGATTTTGGTAACTGAATGAAAACACAAGTTGTGAGATACAAAACAATAAAGAAGAAAGTTTAAGGAAGGGAAGGGAGGAAAAATGAGAACATTTGATATTTCAGGAAAAATAAAGTTAGTTTGAATTCTTAAAGCCAGGTAATTTGTAGTCTGAGAAAAGTAAAGCATGTTTTAAACATGTATTGTGGAGAATGGGAACATGGAATAACTAACACTGAAAACCCAGGTGCAATTGAAAATGAAGAACCAGCGCTGGCACCATCCTGACCTATTCTGTGATTTTCACCACCAGTGCTCAGCTAACTACATACTGAGGCATGCAGGGACCTTTAGGTTAATCCAGGATTGATGGTGCATGAAACAAGAAGTCAGTGGTGCAAAGAACAAGGGAAAATGAGGCTTGGAGACAGCTGAAGGTTCAGTGTTTCAATAACAGGCATAGGAGAATAACTGAATGCTAGAGTTTAAAATGTGGTTCTTGTCTGTGGCTGCATATCAGTATCACCTGGGGAGCTATACAATATACTGATTCTTGGATCCCACCTCTAGAGATACCAGTTTAATGGATCCAAAATGGAGAAATTTTGAAAATGTCTCCAGATACTCTAAAGTGCAACCAAGACTGAGAACCGTTGAGCTGTAATGGATATGGAATTGATAATTGGTTGTTTGACTCTAACATTTGAAAGGAGAAGAAGTAATTAATTATTAAAAAAAAAAGAAAGTCTAGAATGTAGCTTAGAGAATAGCTGCATGAAGTGCTGTGGAAGTGAAGGACACCACAGATGTGGGAATTAAAGACCTGAGTGGAGAAGCAGATGAGCCATGTACATAGACAATAATGTTACCCAAGGTGACGGCCAAACTTGGAATGGTAATCAGTTGGCTAGTTTAAGTTAATCTTGGATTTAAAAGACAAGTAGAAGCCAGAAGTTGATGATTTACTTTACAAATTATATAACATAACTCAAACAAATCTAAAACTTAATATCTTATATGAATGTATACAATGTTAACATATTTCATATTATGTATAAAATATAAAATGAGATGAACTGTAAAGCTAAATATGTGGTATTAATAAAATCAATTCAGATGACTTCATTGACCTCTTCAGTGGGGAAAAATGTAGTATTGTATCTGTGACCTAGAAAGCATAGAATACAGAACAGAAGCAGTCATCTGTATAAGCACATGACATTTTATGGGTATAAATTTTTAACATAAATGAATGCACCAACCCTTTTTTTCAGAGTTTATATTTACCTAATAAGAAACTGAGTATTCCTCTTCCCTGATGTTTACCCACCTCAAGATACTTTATCTAAGTTAACAGTGAAAAGGAAGAAAATATCTCTAGCAATTTTTCACCTGGTCCTACACTCATCTAGTTCCTACCAGTTGGTCAACTGGAAAGAAAATACTTATATAACACTAGATAGTATTTGACAGTGCTACAATAGCAACTGCTTATATTTAGATTAGAATGTGACTTTGTGGCTCTTTACATGACCATATCATTTGGTAAGACTATACTAATGCGGTCCTTCAGGCATTTCAGAAAACAAATTGCTTTGGTTGAAGTTCAGGATTGATTCATCTTACAACAAAATTTTTATGTGGTTGACATAATCCTGGAATTTTCTCTTTAAATTGTAGTGTACAATTTGGAATTATAATAGATATGTTTTGCTTGCTTTGTTTCCTAAGTTGCATGTTACATTCATTTTTAAAATATTTTTCTTTCTCCGGGATTTTTTGGTAGTGTCAATTCTGTGTATCATTGATAGCCTATCATTTGACTGACTAGGAAAGTATCATTAACAATCATTATAGAATCCAATTTCTCCAGTATGTTTTCACTGAGTAAACATAGTTGTTAAAAACTAAATCAATATAAATCTTTCCCTACAGTGCTCAAGCGGAACTTTCATTATTACATCCACCACATATTAGAATATTATTTAAAGACGCTCAAAAAAAGACTAGATTGTAACTAGAGTGAAAAATGTATTAATCATGAGCAATATAACCAGAAAGAAAAATGTTGGCACTGGTCCATCCAAGTAGAGATAAGTAGACATTGCTTACTAGCGTACACTTATTTCTATTGTAGAGATGCTAGTAAAGCCTCAGATCAAATATGTAACTTATTCTGATCCCATGTACATAAAATCCATTTCTGGTTATTTGTGGGAAAAAAAAAAAGGCACTCTGGCAAGAGGACAGGAGTGTTGGATTATGTTGGCCCTTATATTCCTTATTGTCAAATAACATGCTGTCTTTCTGATTTATACACTTCTGTCTCCTGTGAATTTAGTTAGTGTGAGTCATGCAACACATCCTTATTGTCAAATAACATGCTGGCTTTCTGACTTATACACTTCAGTCTCCTGTGAATTTAGTTAGTGTGAGTCATCCAACACATCTGACTAATTATAGGGTATTGACAAGATTGAGTCTCTGGGCCTGTAAAGTTGGACCAGAGTGAAGTCACCAATGTCATAATTCTACTCTGTGTGACCTGTTGACCTCTTGGAATTTGACTGTCTGGCTTCCCCAACCTCAAAGCTTCCAAAATTCCATAATGATATTCTGTATTTAAAAGAAGAGATTAGCTACAACACAAAGAGTAAATGGGGTCTCCTTCTGTCAATCAAGATATATCTGTGTGATTGACATGTGGACATTATAATTGAAAACTTACATCAAGACTCCCCTCTTCATCCCCCCAATTCACTTACACAGAAAAAGTCAGAATAAATTACTGTAGTTACAGAATTATTTTATTGTAACAATGCCTTTACAATAAACAAATATCATTGGGTTTTCTAAAAGTGAAATCATTTCAAGCATAATGAAGAAAATGAGACAATATGATGTATTTGAAGAAAAGTTTTTAAGATACTAACACTTTTCATATCTTTTAATAGTTTTAAGATGTTAAAACTTTAATATCATGGGTATTGTGGCATGTACCCAGGAATGGACAAACCTTGCCCTATGCAGCATCATTCTTGGTTGAATGGCAGGAGGGGTCTGCACACCAGGATCGAGAGGAGAATGAGAATCAAAGGATGACTTCATTAACACAAAGAGAGAAAAGCACAGGAACACCCATTGGATTGGTGTGCTCTGCTTATATTGTCAGAAATAAAGCCTAGGAGAAGCCATGTAGGCACCCACTTTTGCTTACCATGATCTTCATCCTTCACACCCTCCACTCATACAAACAAACTTGAGTAAAAACCTTGAGATCTTGCCACTTTCTGAATCATACCTCTGTACCGATAAAATTGAGAAAAGAAGGAATTGGCCTGGGTGCAATTACTGTATGAGTTTACAAAGTGAAAGAGGAAAGAGAGAGCAGACTTTAGGCTCACACCTCTCAAGGTACAGGGACCCTGCCCACTTAATTGTGGCCAAACAGGGTGAGGGAGTAATGAGTGGTAAAGGGTGCTGGGTAGTCAAAGGAGCATGGAGAGTCAGGATTGGCACAGAATAGGTCAGCTGAAAATTCCCCTAATGCACAGTGTAAAGGGAAAAACCTCAGGCTTTGGTATCAGATAAATCTGAGTTCAATATTAATTCATTCCTAATTGGCTTTATGGTTTCTATATGATCCTCAATTTCCTGATTTATGAAATGTGAATAGTAATTTCTACTCGGAATATTATGAATATTAAATAAAACTCAAAACAATAGTGACTGGCACAGAGTGGGTTCTCAATAATAGATGGTTATTATTATTAAATATAAAACAATTGTTGATCACACATACTTTGTTTAAAGGAGGGTTCATCTAATAGACAAAAGAATCAAATTTATTATGCTCGGTATTTATTTGTGTAGCATTTTTTCTATACTAAAAATAGCTTTAAAATATTTCACTTAAGTATAATTTTCTTTTACATACTACCAAAATCATTCTAATAATTTCATTTCTCTATAATTATCTAAGGACTGAATCATTCTCACACCATATATTCACTTTCATCAATACTTAGGAGTGTCTCAGAATACTCATTTGAGATCAGTCTAGTCATAGCAAATGTGTATTCAATCTGCTACATTAATTGAGATAAATATTGTTAGTCATAGTCACTACATCATTTTATTACCTCGTCATGAAAATATATACAAGCCTTTTTTCATTTTCTGAATATGAATTTGATTCAACATTCCCATCCCCTGGGATTTAGAGTCACACCAAAGGTTGCATAGCATCAGATTATTTCATCATGGAATTGTGAAATTAAGAACTGTTCTGCCAGAGGCTCCTGGTCGACAATAAATGGCGAAATTCAAGACTCTTTTACTAATGTATGCCCTTAGTAGCTTGTTTTAAAGACAGCAGTAGAGAATGTCTCCGTGTGATTAAACTTGAGCAAACCTTAATTCACGGTTAACTTTTACTTAGCTTCTGTTCTCTATCATTTCCCTTTCTTTCATGTTTGTATTTGTATATGAAGAGATCCCAAAAAGAAAATGTATATCATTAAAAAAGGATTTATAATCAGAAAATGTGAGATTCATTCTCTAGTTCCAACTCTGTGACTTAGATAAGTTACGTGCAACGACAATCAGCTTCAATTTCTCATCTGTAACATGAAAATTGTATATAACTCTCAGAGCTGTGGGAAAAATTGAATGAGGCATGTGTAAAGTACCTAACCTCTAAGATACTCATAGAATGCTAGATTACTACTTTCCTTGTCTCCTTATCTTTTTCTTTTCAGCAATAATAATAATAGCAACTACCTTAACTACTTTGTAACTGCCTTTAGAATATGAAGAATATGATCAATTTAAGGGAAACTTGAAAGTACAACTTCAGCTGTTATTCCACTAATTTTCATTCACTTGGAACTCTAATATTAGTCATGGTTACAGAAAGGCTTTATATATCTCAGAGAGTTGTGAGGACTCAAAGAGAGAACTTTTTCAAAATAGTTGAAAAAGTCAGTTCTTTGAAGCATCTCTGTGCCTCAAAGTGAATTAAAGTGGTCAATAAATATTTGTTTAAAGAATGTTTGCTAAAGACTTAATGAATAAATAAAGGCAAATGTGCTTGGTTAATTGTATTACATGCACACACACACACACACACACACACAAGTATTTGTTATGTTCTTAAAAAGTCAAGAGGTAAATTTGTTTGGATTAATCTTCTATTTTATAGTCTTCCCTTGTGGTTTGACTTGAGCCGGTTCATAGAAAATGAAAAGTTACCTTAGATTACATACACAACCCTGAGTTTCTAATGAGAAGACATTATCACTAATGAAATAAATGTCTATGCACCACTCTGAAAACACAATTGTAGCAATTATTTTTTCCATTCATCAGTGACAAAAGTATGTTAGTGGAACATAAATTGAAAGAAGAATATCTAAAGTTTGGTTTTTGTAGTTATAAAAATAGAATTCTATTAGATTAAATCATATTGACTATAATAGTTTCATAAATACTATATCATCCATAATCTGTTACTTTTTTATTATTCTTATTGTAGTATTCTATTCCTAGTAAGATACTTTGGAAATCAATAGCATTATTGTATGTAAAGTTTTAAAATCTAATTATTAAGTATCTTCTTTAAGGGAGGATGGGGGAGTGAAGGGTAGGAAGAAGAAAGAAGATGAAGAGGAGGAGGCAGAGAAAGAAGATAAGGAAAAGGAGGAGCAAAATAAGAGGAGGAGGAATCAAGCAGACTCAGTAATAACAAAATGTAATGTCTTTGGGTCCAAGAGGGCACAGAATAATGTTCCTGAGGACGATGATAAGTACTCTAACTAATTGTTCCTTGCTCTTGCAACATTAACTTTGCCCTAAGAATCAAGTTCTTACTTAAGGATGTTGAAACATCTGTTCTATAATTCAAAGAAACCCAGTGGTAAATATAGTTGGGACTATTTCAAAATGTGTTTTTAAACAGAATTATATGAGTTTTTTGCATTTTCTATAATCAATACTCTGATTAATAAAGTACCTGTAAAAGTTTAAAATAATATTACAGAAATGTAGACTTCTTTAAACAGACAACTAAACTGAAGTTTCTTCTTTGAAATAAACCTACGGATATACCATTTGTCATTTGTCACTGTCATTTGTCATTAGACTTCTGAAAGCAAGTGAAACATTTCTCAAACTCTCTGAGAGCTACTAGCTACATACGTGTAATATCAAGAAAAGGCAAGCCCTATGTTAACATTTAGGGTGAAAAATCAGCTTACGAACAAACCTCAAGGGATTACTTCTGAAGTTTCTCAGGGTGATGGTGAGAGGAGGAAATAATGTACCATTGACCCCGCACCCTCAGACCTAAGAGCTCTAAGTGTAAGCACTCCACCCTCACACAGCTGCATGGCCCAATTTAGGCATATGATCTTGAGAGGAAAAAGACGGGAAAAACCAGGGAGATTGCACAATCACAGAGAGTTTGCCAGCGTGCTCCCCAGCTTGCCTGAGACACCCTGATCTGGCTCTCAGACATGCTGAAAGGGCTTTCCTTGATCTCCACAAAGCCAGAAGCAGGGCTGCTCTAGCAGCCAACTGATTCTCCTGGGTCAGTTAAACCCAAGTTTAATTGCCTCGTAACATCTGGATGTGGCAGAGAAAGATTCTTTGTTGTCATGTCCAGCATCAGCCCAAAACAAAACTGAACTAGCTAAATCGTATTCTGTCTTCCTTTTGATATTTCAGTGTATGATTTTCCTAAATAAAAACAGGCAGAGTTTATTTTGGGGCAATAGGCTTCTCTTTTCTTTATAGTATGGTTTTTCAAGAAAAATTCTCTGTAAAAAAACATTAAATATATTTATTCAATGCTACAATTAGAAAAAATATAATTTTCCAATGGTAAAAATCTGATAATGTCAACAGAAATTTAGAGTCATAATAGAATTATTTAAAACATCATTATTCCCATGAAGATCAAAATAATCTTTTATTTCATATTATCCTCTGTAGCACAAGATACTCAATAGCTAAAATATATCTGTTTTTTAAAAAAGTCTGGTTTTTGAGTCCTCTCCTTTAAATCAAGAAAGAGATGTAGGTGGGGCAAGGGAGAAAAGAAACCAAAAATAGGAAGAAGAAAAAAAAAATTAAAAAAGGAAGGGAGGGAGGGAGAGGTGAAGGGGGAGAGATGGTAAAGCAATAACATTTTCTTTCTTTATTATCTGAAAGACACAGTAATATTCCTGGGGATGATGACAAGCACTCTCTGACAAAGGTGTGCTGTGCATTAGGACTTTTGTGTTTGTTTCCTCATTAGCGACATTCAGATAATATAATCAATGTATCACTAGTAGAATGTTTCTTTGGTCCTAAAAGCAAAAGTGCAAAATCAGCACAGTGTTTCCAATACAAATGGGCATACACATATCATATATATCCTAAGTAGGGTATGTAACATACCCAAACAAGAGAGCACTCATCAAGACAGAGTTTTTGTACTATTTTTACTTATTAACCCTGGTATTATCTCAAACATGAGTTTTCTCTGTCTTTACTTTGGCAAGGAACCTACAAAATTCTGTTCTAACTGGACAATATCTATTTTAAGTCTCTTCAACAGATTACACTCTTGAATCCAAACTGGAACTGAGTCATGTTTTTGAACAGAACCACAATACTTCCTATGCAGCACCATTAACTATCCCCTAGAAGCAGCAACTTTACATTTTACTATTTAATTACTTTATACTAAGGGCACGTGCATTACAATAGGTCCACTATGTCCAATATTTTATTCACATGGCAAGGCCCTTCCTGATCACGGCCATTAGAAGATACAAGATATAGAAAGGCACTATCCCTAAGGTACTCAGGAAATGTAAGTGTCCCAGTAAAGAAAAATATTTGTACACCCCCTACAATTGCTCACTGAATAAATACATTATGGCTTGTTCAATCAATGAAACCAGATACAGCTATTAAAAATAAAGACTATGACAGATAGAAAAAACATAAAAATGTTTGATATAATGTTAATTTGTTAAAAGAAGGTGATATTCAAAGTTATAAATGTATCTGTGTATCTATGTTTGTGTATGTGTATATGTATACATGTGTGTATACACACACATGCAATGGACTGAAATCTTGAAAATATGTTGAAAAATATGGATATAAAATGAATTAAAATGTTCAGTCACTGTGTTAATGCACAGTTCTATGTAGTATTATTTTTGTTTATTTTCTCTTTAGAAGTTTTTGTAATTCATAGTTTTTAATATTTTTAATGGAAAGAATTTAGAAAACATTATGCAAAACTTTTCAGATCTTTTTTTTAAGAAGTCCAGTATGGAACATAAAACTCTATTGGTATATATCTCTAGAATATACCCACCTTGACCCAGGTTAACACCTTAAAACCAGACACACACCCCTTCCTCAGTGAAATGAGTTCTTTAGTTTTTAAAAGGCACAGATTTGTATTTATGACAAAACACTAACACAAAATAGATTGTCTTTTCTTTTGAAATAAGATAATATAATTAGGAATTTTTATCACACAAAACAGAGGGAAACAATTTTAAAATTATTAAGAACTTTTTAATTGCACGTTTTGAGAAATTGTGCTATTTCCAGACATAACTTTAATTTAACTGTTCTTTTCCTATTTTAAAAAATAGGTTCATCATTTCAAATAAAGGAAAATAATATGGCCACAGCCACTATTTATATTTTTTCAATGTTTAAGGATTTCTAAGTACTATATGCTGAAATTTAATCATGTATCTTCAGTTCTGTCTGTAATGTTATTAGCATAATATTCTCCTAGCACAGCTCTACCAGCTTTTAACCTGGCTGACACTTTTCCTGTATTTGTGCTCTGTTTAACACAAGCAAGCCCACAGCTTCCTGTGTGATGGTGATAACATATGCCTGGTTTTGTTGTTGGCTGCTGGATTGAAGGGGAAGACAGTGCCCTTTGACCTCTGTCAAGTAGAATAAAGCTTATCAGATCCTCACCAGATATCATTAAAGGAAATGGGCTGAGAAGGCTGCTTCTGGTCGGAAACATATATTTTAGAAAACTGTCACTGCTAATCTTTTTTACTATGGCACTAGAAAACCACTTCTGCAAATTTCAGTCCTTCCAGACAATGAAACCATACTGAGGTAAACTGAAGAAACTAACAAGAAAACCATAACAGGCAGTAAATTACTCTCTTGCAATGCCCTTCACCAAAAGAATTTACTCACTATAATTATTGGAAATTGGTTCTCAACTCCATTAAGTGTTAAAAAGGTGAAGGACTACTATAAACTTTTATACATTTTTTTCATCAAATATATGGATTATCTACATTTAAGTTGCAACAGGTTTATTCCCAACTGAATTAATTCAGTATCTTAGGAGAGTCCATTAGTCAGAATTATTGATAGTCACCTATTCAAATCTCCTTGCCCTCTCCCCACCCCCACCCTTAAACGCAGATCCTTTTATTCAAACTATCCCAAGAGAAAGAACTATGCTGCTGTGTTATGTCAGGGTCACAAAACCAAAAGGCCACCCACACAGGAAAGACAATGTAAATGAATATAGTGGACAGGGGTAATTCAACAAAATGAAGAAAATATTCCCCACATAAAGAAGGCAGCTCTATTCAATTTCAACTTATTATTACCTTAAGGAAATTGAGTCCACTCTTTTGGATCTTTAATTTTCCAGGAGAAATCTAGAATCCAGATTTCTATATAAAACAACTCAATTTTAAAATTTTGACAACATATTCAAAATTACTTTTTACAAACACTGGGCTAGACAAACAAACAGATCTATTAGCTGAACTTGGCTCATGAGCCACCATTTTGCAACCTCTAGTCTGGGACAAACTAAATGACATATAGTTAGTCATCCTTTCAGCATTGCATTGAGTTTGTGGTAAGTAAATTGTGTCTCTACTTCTTGTTGGTTTTTTGTATCTTGAAGCTAGTGGGGAAACTCCAGTAGAAAAGAAACATAGAGTGGGAAATTTTGAATAATTCTATTCTGCACCTTGGGATAAAGGATAAGAGGTGCTTCTGAGACTGCTTTGAATTCTAGTTCTGCTCACTAAGAAAACTATATTGGGATTTGGGCTAAAAATCATGGTCATAGAAAGAACTGTATGTTGGTCAAATGTATCCCTTAGGCATATATCATTCCATTACTACATGTGATAGGCCAATGGATAACTGAACAGGGATTTGAGTTTCAGATTCAAGTGCTGATAAAATTTACAGGAGTTCCCCATTAAAATCTAAGACTGGAGAATTAGATATATTATTAATAATAATACCTTAAATGTGTAAATTTTTTACCAATATTTTCTATTTTCTAATTCATCAAGTCCATGAGTAGTCAAAACTAGCAGCTTTATATAAACATTAACTTTTGAGAACAATTAGAAGTAAAATTAGTACCAAATTTATCAATGTATATATAATTACTTACAATGAATAAACACTAATGCTAATTTCCCCACATAATATTTTAAAAACTCAATCACACACAAACAAGGTTATAGGTAACATCAGCAAGATGTCAGAATAAAAAGCTCCAGACCCTCCTTCCTCTCATGGAGATACTGATTCAATAATACCTACCCCAAGTCCCTTTATGAGAAATCTAGAAACCAGTTAAAAGACTCTTTTTATCCCCAGGGAAACAGGAAACCAATTGTAGCAAAGCTAGTAGAAAAATTCGTAGCATCCTATTCTCTTTTGCCACAGTACTTTTCCCTGGCACAGTGCCACATGATCAGGAGGAAACACTCAGCTCCTGGCTTCTCCCTAGGGAGTAAAAGAGAAGATGGAAATATATGCCCAATGTTCTGACTTTAACGGAAGCTGCCAAGTGGATCAGCTTCTGTCTGATCTTTCTTGGAATGCTGATGGGACCCAGAATACTCTGGCTGCCTGGGGGCCACTAAGAACAATAGAGCTGAATAGCATGCTGCTGCTTCAGAGGGACCACAGTAAAGAGGCTAATAATGGCTTTATGGTCTGTTGCTCAGGGTGCAAAGAAAAGAACAGATCAAGTGTTTTGGCTTTTGGGGTAGCTGTCTAAAGGACTGATTTCTGTCTCTTTTGTCTCAAAGCATGGACAGCACTCAGCATACTCTAGATGGCTAGGGACCAGTGAAAAGAAAAATGAGCTGAGCAATGTGCTCCTGCTCTGGAGGGTCCATGGTACAGCAGAGAGAAGCCAATATAGCTCAGTGGCCTCTCCCTCAGGGGGAAAAGAGAAGAGTGGAATATGCATCCAAAGATCCAGCTTTTGAAGGGGATGCCTGAGGCACTGGTTTCTGTTTAGTAAAATGCAGGGTATTGATAAGACCCAATATCTTCTAGATGCCCGTAGGCCACTGAGAACAAGAAGAAGCTGAGCAACATGCTCAGAGAAGATACATCTATAGAGAACATTTCAGAAATTCTCAAAATCTCTAGCTAAGCTGATTGGTGAATGTCTTTTCCTTTTACAAAGTCAATCTATAAAGACTAGGAGAGGTGACTGTCTTTTCAAATGCATAGATACCAACATAAAGTTGTAAGGAACATGAAGGAAAAGAGGAAAATAATCCAATCAAAGACACAAAAAAATTTCCAAAAACCAACCATAAAGAAATGAAGTTATGTAAATTTCCCAACAAATAATTCAAAATAACCTTCATAAAGATGCTCAGTGAACTGAGAAAAAAATGATACATGAACAAAAAGATAATTTCAATAAAGAAATAGAAAATATAAAAAAAGAACTTAGCAGAAATTTTGGAGAGGTAGAATGCAGTGAGTGAACTAAAAAATTTACTAGAGAGTTTCAACAGCACACTTGACCAAGAAGAAAAGAGAATAACTAAACTTAAGACAAGTCATTTGAAATTACCCAGTCAGAGGAACAAAAAGGAAAAAAAGAAAAGAAGTGAAGACGACCTAAGCTTCTTTAGAACACCAGCAAGTGGACCAATATTTGCACTACGGAAATTGCAGAAGAAGAGAGAGGAAGAGAAGCATACGATTTATTTTTTTTAATTGATGAAAACTTTCGAAATCTGAGGAAGAAAATAAATATCAAAATTTAAGATGCCCAATCTAACCAAATTAGGAAGATCCAAAGAAATCCACACCATGCCACATTATAATCAAAATGTCAAAATTTAGACAAAGAAAGACTTTTGAAAGCAGCAAGAGAATGGCAACTTGTGATTTATAAGACAACTCCTATTAGGCTATCAGCATATTTCTCTACAGAAATCTTACAGATGAGAAGATAGTGTGATGGTAATGACGTTATATTCAAAGTGCTAAAATGAAAAAACTGCCAACCAAGAGTACTACATTAGGTGAAACTGTTTCTCAAAAATAAAAGAGAAATACAAAGTTTCTCAGATAAGCAAAAACTGAGACAGTTCACCACTTTATGACCTGCTTTACCAGAAATGCTAAAGAGTCCTTCAAGTTGAAATAAAAGAGGCAAAACAGCAACAGCAACTTCTATACAATTATATAAAAGTATAAAGCTTGTTGGTAAAGGTAAATATATAGACAAAAACAAAATACTATAGTAATGTAATTGTAGTGCAAAAATCACTTTTAATTTTGGTATAGAGTTAAGAGACAAAAGTATGAAAATACAACTATATTAATACAATGTTAAAAGATGTAATTTGTGACATTACTAACATGAAGAGGGGGCAAAATGTAGTTTTTGTATGCAATTGAACTGAAGTTATCAGCTTAAGTGGATTGTTCTAACTCTAAGATGTTTTATTAAGCATCATGGTAACCATACAGAAAATGCCAATATAAGATACACAAAAGGAAATGAGAGAGGAATCAAAGCATGTCCCTACAAAAAAAAAAAAAAAAAAAAAACAATGAAACACAAAGGAAGACAGCAAGAGAGGAAAAGAGGGACAAAAGAATTACGAGATAGAAAACAAGTAACAAAACTGAGGTAGTAAATTCTTCCATATCAATAATTACTTTGTGTCCATGGATTAAACTCACTAATAAAAAAATCTAGAGTAGATACAGTGGTTAAAAAAAAAAAAAGATCCAACTATATGCTGACTATAAGAGACTCACCTTAGATTTAATGACACACATAGGCTGAAAATAAAAGGATGGAGAAAGATATTTCAGGTAAAAGGTAACCAAAAGAGCAAGAACAGCCATACTTGGACAAAATTGACTTTAATAAAATGTCTTTATTAAAATTGACTTTAATAAAATGTTACAAAGAGACAAAGAAGGATGTTATAATAATAACAAGTTAAGGACAAGTTCAACTTGTTACTAAAACAGGAAGATATAACAATTTATCTATCTCTCTGCACTCAACATCAGAGCACTTAAATATGTGAAGCAAACATTGACAGAATTGAAGGGCAAAATAGACAACAACATAATAATAGCAGACTTCAATATACTACTTTAGACATAGATGTAAAAATCCTCAGGCAAACACTAGCACACTAAATTTATATATATATATACACACACACACATATATATATACATGCATGCACACACACACACATATATATATATATACATATTCCACCCAACAGCACCAGAATACACATATTTCACAAGTTCACATGGGACATTCTCCATGATAGATCACATGCTAGGTCATGTTAGGTCACAAAACAAGTCTTAACATATTTAAGAAAATTGAAATCATATGAAGGTATTTTTCCAGCCACAATGGAATGAAACTATATATCAATAGTAGTAGAAAAACTGGAAAATTGACAAATATATGGAAATAGAAATGAAATAGAAACAGAAAAAAATTAACAAAGAGTTGTTTTTTCAAAAAAGTGAGCAAAATTGACAAATCTTTAGGAGACTAAGAAATAAGATAGAAGAATCAAACTAAATCAGAAATAAAAGAGGAATAACTGGTACCATGGAAATACTAAGGATCACAAGAAATTATTCTTAATAAATAATTATATGCCAACAAATTAAATAGCCTAGAAAGAAAAGTGGTTAAATTCCTAGGCACACATAACCTACAAAGAATGACTCACGAAGAAAAAGAAAAATCTGAAGCAGACCTGTAACAAGTAAGGACAGTGAATCAGTAATACAAAGATTGCCATCTAAGAAAAGTCAAGGAACTGATAAATACACAGCTCTATTCTACCAAATATGTAAAGAACTAATATCGCCAGGCGCAGTGGCTCATGCCTGTAATCCTAGGGCTTCAGGAGACCATGGTAGGTGGATCACCTAAGGTCATGAATTTGAGGCCAGTCTGGCCAACATAGCAAAACCCTATCTCTACTAAAAATGCAAAACTTAGCCAGGTGTGGTACCATCACCCAGTAATCCCAGATACTCAGGAAGCCAAGGCAAGAGAATTGTTTGAACCTGGGAGGCAGAGGTTGCAGTGAGCCGAGATCATGCTATTGCACTACAGCCTGGGTGACAAAGGTGAAACTCCGTCTCAAAAAAAAAAAAAAAAAAAACTAATATAAATCCTCTCAAGGTCTTTCAAATAACTGAAGAAGAAGGAAAACTTTCTACCTCCTTTTATGAGGCCAGCATTAGTTTGATACTAAAGTTAGAAAAGGACACTAGAAGACATAAAAATTATAGGCCAATATTGTAATGAACATAGATGCAAAAACCCTTAATGAAGTACTAGCAAATTGAATTTAACAGCATTTTATTTATTTTTTTTATTATACTTTAAGTTCTAGGGTACATGTGCATAACGTGCAGGTTTGTTACATATGTATACTTGTGCCATGTTGGTG
>NW_012114633.1:6605097-6605412 GCF_000951035.1 Colobus angolensis palliatus
TTTCTAAATATACAATCATGTCATCTGCAAACAGGGACAATTTGACTTCTTCTTTCCTAACTGAATACCCTTTATTTCTTTCTCTTGCCTGATTGCCCTGGCCAGAACTTCCAACATTGTGATGAATAGAAGTGGTGAGAGTGGGCATCATTTTCTTGTGCCAGTTTTCAAAGGGAATGCTTCCAGTTTTTGCCCATTCAGTACATTATTGGCTGTGGGTTTGTCATAAATAGCTCTTATTATTTTGAGATACGTTCCATCAATACCGAATTTATTGAGCGTTTTTAGTGTGAAGGGCTGTTGAATTTTGTCAAA
>NW_012114633.1:6606997-6607294 GCF_000951035.1 Colobus angolensis palliatus
TTGCAGGCTTTGTTCACTTCTTTTTCTTCTTTTTTCTTTTGGTTTCTCTTCTTGCTTCATTTCATTCATGTGATCCTCAATCGCTGATACTCTTTCTTCCAGTTGATCGAGTTGGTTACTTAAGCTTGTGCATTTGTCACGTATTTCTCGTGTCGTGGTTTTCATCTCTGTCAGTTCGTTTATGACCTTCTCTGCATTAATTATTCCGGTTATCAATTCTTCCACTCTTTTTTCAAGGTTTTCAGTTTCTTTGCGCTGGATACGTAATTCCTCCTTTAGCTCTGAGAAGTTTGATGG
>NW_012114633.1:6607796-6616578 GCF_000951035.1 Colobus angolensis palliatus
AGTATTGGGGTAGGAGTTACCCGATTTTCCAGGTGTTGTGTGTCTCAGTTCCCCTGGCTAGGAAAAGGGATTCCCTTCCCCCTTGTGCTTCCCAGTTGAGGAGATGCCTCGCCCTGCTTCAGCTCTCGCTGGTCGGGCTGCAACAGCTGACCAGCACCGATTGTCTGGCACTCCCTAGTGAGATAAACCCAGTACTTCAGTTGAAAATGCAGAAATCACCTGTCTTCTGTGTCACTTGTGCTGGGAGCTGGAGACTGGAGCTGTTCCTATTCGGCCATCTTGCTCCACCCCCCCTTTAACAGCATTTTTTTATTTTTTTCCTGAGACGGAGTCTCGCTCTGTCACCCAGGCTGGAGTGCAGTGGCTGGATCTCAGCTCACTGCAAGCTCCGCCTCCCGGGTTCACGCCATTCTCCTGCCTCAGCCTCCCGAGTAGCTGGGACTACAGGCGCCCGCCACCTCGCCCGGCTAGTTTTTTTTTTTTTTAGTAGAGATGGGGTTTTACTGTGTTAGCCAGGATGGTCTCGATTTCCTGACCTCGTGATCCACCCGTCTCAGCCTCCCAAAGCGCTGGGATTACAGGCTTGAGCCACCGCACCCAGCCTTAACAGCATTTTAAAAGGATTGTTCACTATGCTAAAATGAGATTTATCCCAGGAATGCAAGGACAGTTCTACATATGCAAATCTATAAATGTGATACACCACACATTAAAGAATGAAGAACAAAAATCATACGATCATCTCAATAGATGTAGAAAAGGCATTTGACAAAATATAACATTATTTTATAATAAAAACTTTCAACAAATTAGGTGTAGAAGGAACATATCTCAATCCAATAAAAGCCATCTATGATAAACCCACAGCTAACAGAAACTTTCCCTCTAAGATCAGGAATAAGACAAGGATGCCCATACCTACCACTTCTATTCAACATGGTAGTGGAAGTCCTAGCCAGAACAACTAGGCAAGAGAAAGAAATAAAAGGTATCCACATTGAAAAGTAAAATGTTAAGTTGTCCCTGTTTCCAGATAACATGATCTTATGTACAAAAAACTCTAAAGACTCCACAAAACAAACAAACAAACAAAAAAGACCTTTTATGTCTAATAAGCAAATTCAGTAAGGTTGCAGGATACAAAACCAACATACAAAAATCAGGATTTCTATACACTAACAATGAACTATCCAAAAAGGAAACCAAGAAAACAATCCCATCTATAATAGCTAAAAATATAATATAACAAAATATTAGGAATAAATTAACCAAGAAGGCAAAAGTCTTGTATATTGAAAACTAAAACATTGATGTAAGAGATAGAAGAAGACACAAATAAACAAAAAGTTATCCTGTATTCATAGGTTGGAAGAACTAATATTGTTAAAATGTCCACACTACTTAATAAGAGCTACAGATTAAGTGCAATCCCTACCAAAAAAACAATAAAATTTTCACAGAAATTGAAATAAAACTTAAAATTTTATTGAAGCACAAAAGGCCCTGAATGGCCAAAGTAATCTTGAGCAAAAAGAACAAAGTTGGAGGCAACACACTGCCTGACTTCAAAATATACTATGAAGCTACAGTAATCAAAACAGCATGATAGTGACATGAAAACAGGCTCATTGACCAAGAGAACAGAATAGAGATCCCAGAAATAAATCCACGTTTATGGTCATTGATTTTTCACTAAGGTCCCAAGATACAATGAAGAAAGGACTGTTTCTTCAATAAATGGTTTTGGGACAACCGATTATCCACACGCAAAAGAATGAAATTAGATCCTTATCTCACACTAGATACAAAAAATGACTTAGTATGGATTAAAACTTAAGGGTAACACTTGAAACTGTAAAATTTGCTAAAAGAAAAGCAGGAGAAAAGCTGCATGAAATTGGTCTCAGTAAGGATTTTTTGGATATAAACCCAAAAGAACAGACAACAAAGGCAAAAACAGACAAAGGAGATTATATCAAACCAAAAGCTTCTGAATAGCCAAGAGAAAAATCAACAGATTGAGACAACTTACAGAATGGGAGAAAATATTTGCAAACCGTATGTCTGATAAGAAGTCAATATCCAAAACATATAAATAACTCAGACTCAGTAGTAAGAAAACAACCCAATTTAAAAGTAGACAAAGGACCTAAATAGGTATTTCTCAAAAAAAAAAAACAAACAAAAAAAACCCATACAAATGGCCCACAGGTATATTTTTAAATGCTCAAAATCACTAGTAATCAGAGAAATGCAAATTAAAACCATCAAGATAAATCACCTCACAGCTGTTAGAATGGCTGTGACTAAACTAAAACAAACAAACAAAAGATAACAAGTCTTTGGCAAGGTTGGAAAGAAAAGGGAATACTTGCACACTGTCGGTTGCAATAAAAATTAGTATAGACATTAAAAAGAACAGTATGGAAATTTTTCAAAAAATTAAAAATAGAACTACTATATGGTAGATCCATAAATTTCACTCCTGGGTATATCCAAAGGAAATGAAACCAGTATGTTGAAGAGATAACCTGCAATCCCCTGGTCCTTGCAATATTATCCAGAACGGCCAAGATATGGAGTCAACCTAAGTGTTCATCAACCAATGAACACAGAAAATGTGATCTATGTACACAATAGGATGCTTTTCAGCTTTAAAAAAGAAGAAAATTTTGTCATTTGCAACAATGTGGATGAACTTGAATGACATATTGTTTAGAGAAATAAACCAAGCACAGAAAGATAAACACTGCATGATCTCACTTAGACATGGAATCTAGAAAAGTTGAACTCATAGAAGTAGAAAGCAGAATAGTAGGTAGCAGGGGTTGAGGGTGGCAGTAGATGTTTGTCCAAAGGCACAAAATTTTAGTTAGATAGAAAAAAAAAGCTCAAGAGATCTATATGGTGTACCACATGGTGATTATATTTAATAATAGCAAAGGAGGGGACTTTTTTTTGGAGACAGAGTCTGGCTCTGTCGCCCAGGCTGAAGTGCAGTGGCACGATCTTGTCTCACTGCAACCTCCACCTCCCGGGTTCACGCCATTCTCCTGCCTCAACCTCCCGAGTAGCTGGAACTACAGGTGCCCGCCACCATGCCCAGCTAATTTTTTGTAATTTTAGTAGAGACGTGGTTTCACTGTGTTAGCCAGGATGGTCTCCATCTCCTGATCTCGTGATCCGCTGGCCTCCGCCTTCCAAAGGGCTAGGATTACAGGCGTGAACCACCGCGCCTGGCCAGGAAGGGACTTTTAAAAATTCATGGAAAAAATGTATATTATCAAAAACTATGCATAGATTTCAAAGTTTTCCTGCACCAAAATAAACTCATATTAACTCGTTATGGCATGTCTGAACAGGACCTAGTTTCAGGCATGAGGAAGGACATCAGTTTGAAAGGAACCCCTATTCGAACAACATGAATTCTACTAAAATTGAAGCAAAATTAAACATCAAATTTATGGTGAACCCTGGGTAGAAGAATGGTGAAATCATTGGTGCTTTATGAAAAGTTTACCGAGACATTGCCCCAAAGAAATCAGCAGTTTACAAATGGATAACTCATTCTAAGGAGAGAGCAGACAATGTTGAAAATGAAGCCTGCAGTAGCAGACTATTCAAATCAATTTGCAAGGAGGAAATTAATCTTGTTCATGGCATAATTGAAAAAGATCAATGATTAACAACAGAAAAAATAGCCAACATTATAGACATTTCAACTGGCCCAGTTTACACAATTCTTACTAAAAAATTAAAGTTGAGCAAACTTTTCACTTGATGGTTGCCAAAACCATTGCACCCAGATCAACTGCAGAGAAGAGCAAAGCTTTCAATGGAAATTTTAAACAAGTAGAAGAAAGATCATGAAGCATTTATTTGAAGAATTGTATCGGGAGACAAAACATGGCTTTACCAGTATCCCGAAGACAAAGCACAGTCACAGCAATGGCTACCAAAAGATGGAAGTGTTCCAGTCAAACCACAAGGGGAATGGTCAAGAGCAAAGATCATAGTAACAGTTTTAGAGATGCTTAAGGCATTTTCCTTGTTGACTTCCTGAAAGGCCACAAAATGATAACATCTGCTTATTATGAGAGGGTTTCGAGAAAGTTAGCCACACTTTAACCAAAGAATGCCCAGGTAATCTTCACCAGAGAGTCCTTCTCTACCATAACAATGTTCCTGCTCATTCCACTCATTCGTTGTTCACCTTACAGTGTTGATTTGGCTTTTTTGGCTTTTTTTTCCCCCTAGTCTTAAAAAAATCTTTAAACTACACTCATTTTTCATCAGTTAATGTAAAAAAGACTGCATTGATACAGTTAAATTCCCAGGACTCTCAGTTCTAATGGGATGGACTAAATGGCTGGTATCATTGCTACAAAAGTGTCTTAAACTTGATAGAACTTATATTGAGAAATAAAGTTTTTTTAAATTTTTATCTTTTGATTTCATTCTTCACAAACTCTTTGAAGTCCCCTCATATCGTATTCTTAAAATTTGTAAAGTGATTAGATTTTAAGTGTTCTCACCACAAAAACAAGGATGTGAGGTAATGCATATATCGATTAGCTCAATTTAGCCATTCCACAATATATACCTATTTCAGAACGTTTCATGTGATAATATGTGTAATTTTTATTTCTCAATTAAAAATATATAAATTTATTAAAATATGGTTTATATATATACAATGAAATATTTTTCAGCCATTTAAAGAAGAAAAATCTGTCAGATGCAACATGGATGAAACTTGAGGACATTATGCCAAGGGAAATAAGCCAGTCACAGAAGGACAAATATTGCAAGATACTCCACTTCTATGAGGTAAGTAAAGTAGTCTTTAACTCATAAGAGCAGAAAGTAGAATGATGTTTTTCAGGAACTTGGAGTAGAGGAAAATGGAGAAATGCTTTTTAATGGGCATAAAGCTTCAGTTATGCAATACGAAAAGTTCTAGAGATCTACTCTACAACAATGTGCTTATAGTTAACTATTACTATACTGTGTAGTTAATAGTTTAGATAGTTAAAAAAAGGGTACTATAGTTTCATAGCACACAAATCACTTTGCTTGATGATATAATTGCAACTCAATGATGAAATTCAAAGAGTCCAGGCACGGTGGATCATGTCTGTAATTCCAGCACTTCTGGAGACCGAGGTGGGCAAATCACGAGGTCAGGAGATCGAGACCATCCTGGCTAACATGGTGAAACCCCATCTCTACTAAAAATACAAAAAATTAGCCAGGCGTGGTGGTGGGGGCCTGTAGTGTGAGCTACTCCGGAGGCTGAGGCAGGAGGATGGCGTGAACCTGGGAGGTGGAGCATGCAGTGAGCCGAGATTGTGCCACTGCACTCCAGTCTGGGCGACAGAACGAGACTCTGTCTCAAAAAAAAAAAAAAAAAGGAATTCAAAGAATAGTCATTGGGACAACATTTGTATCAACTTGTCCATTTTTTCTCAAATGAAATTACTCAGGTAAATTACAAATCTAGTTCATGGAATGTACAACACTCAACATATTTTGACCGTCTTACAAGTGTTAAATAACAGCGCAGATTTTTTTGGAAACCTTCTAAAACTGACATTTCACTCCATTCCCAGCTCTTGAGACTCTAAAACAGTGTTAAAATTCGGAGTCTAAATTTGGCACATAGAAATTCTCAGAATTTCTAGGATTTCAATATAATCATTACTTGTAAATACCACTCTCTCCATCTTTGCATTATTTCTGTAATCCGTATCTCTTACATCCAGTTGGAGATGTCTTTGCTAAAATGCTACCCTATCTAGTATTTCATACACCATGAATACCTCCAGTAGCTTGTTTCTGCAGTTTTCTACTCTCAGCACCTAATTTCCCAACATTTAGCACAGGCTCTTTTTGTTTAAGGAACAAACTTAGCTCATATAAAAATGTGAAAAGATGGTATAGGGTAAATCGCAAAGAACACAAAAATGAAGAAAACATAGCCTTTAAGGAAACCAGACCTGAAAATTGAAAAGTTTTTAGTATCAGGCTGCTCATCACATCTCAGCTTCTCTCACTGCCCAAGAATATGGGTCTTGAGTTAGACTACCTGAGTCCAAAATCTTGTTCTACTGTTTACTAACTATATGACTTTAGATAAACTATTTAATAGTTTAAATAAGTTTTATTTTCCTCATCTGAAAAATGGGGATCAAAATAGAAGCTTCCTAATAAAGCTGTTGGGACATTAGAGATGTAAAGTGCTTAAAATGATGCTTATAGTATGTAGTAAGTGTTCCATATATGACTATCTCTTATTTCTGTGTCTATACTGAATCGTTTTCACTCATTGGGGCTGCCACCTTAAACTCTCTAAACTCTACAACCACCTGATCTTTCTCTCTGATTGGCTCACCATCCTATTTGAGTCATGCAGCACAAACAATTATATGGTTAATATTGGTTAACTCTCCTCCAATGACTAAAATAATGTTGGCTGCAGTCAGGATTCTGAGACAGAAGATGTGACCATGGCAAATTCACACAGGGAATGGGACGTTTGTTGGACACAGTGTCTCAAATCTATAAATTATATACATTTGGTAAGTCATTGGTCATAATTAGAGTCATTTTTCTACTGCCATGTCAAGCAAGTTAATGGCGCATATAGGAACAGGTCCAAAGTGTACTTATTTCTACTTGAGGATATTTTTTCCTAGGTCTCTGAGTAGCTTTTTTATATTAAGCAGGTTATTTATTTCACCTCTCTGACCACTAGTTTTCTCAAATATATAGTGTAATTTAAGTAGATCTGTTGTTTCTCAAACTCTATCTCCATGTACCCATGGCAGATGATGGCTCTCAAGTGCAACACTCTCCCATGGACTGTAGCACAGATGAGATATGAGAATAGATTATGGGCAATTGTAGCTACTTTCTCTGTAACTTCACCTGTTTTCCTCCAACTTGGAAAAAAAAAAAGTATGCACATCATTGGGTAAATCAGAGTCCTTGAAACAACAAAAATAGATGTCTCTAAGGACCTTTTTGATTCTGAATTATAAATCAAGACAAGCTCAAGACAAATTCAAAGATCCTTTAGATAATCTACTTTCTTATTCTTAACACTATTTCAAGAAATATTTTATAATATGTCTTAAATATAGAAGATTATTTTTTAAAAACATCTTTCTAGTTTATTTTTGGATTAAAAAACTAGTTGCACATGGGCACTTGCTTTAGTCAATAACGCCCTCCTTGAAAAAGAGTTTGATATAAAACAGACTTAAACCTGAAATTATCTTCTTTCCTCTAAATTATTAGCATAAATGTATTTCATTTAAAAAATCTTACAGTTTTTTATAGTTTTATATTATCTTATTCCAATATTTCTGTAGGGTCAATTACTCTCTCAGGCTATTCCCAATAGGCGCATCCCTACATTAATGCCAAACAGAACAATTCTTTAAGCACAGGATTTCCTGTTCAGTTGCTGAAAAATTACAAGGACCTTGGTTGGAATAACTTGGAGCCAAGTACTTAATAGTAAGTAATAATAGCATATATTGGATAGACTCCAAATAAAAATGTGGGTCTACCTAAAGAAATTATTTTTATTCATTTTCTATTTTGTTTTAAAGGTATTAACATGTTTCCCCAGTTCCACAAAGTAAAGGATATATCCTATTATTTAAGGTTATATATTATACCTAACTTAACGTAAGAAAATGTATTATTTGAGTAACTGTCTATGAACTATTGTGAGACTCTAACGATAGCATTGCTAACACATTGTGATCTAGACTCCTTAAATTTTCTAGTTAATTCTCTCCTCTTTTCTAGATAATAGTATAAAAATCATGCTAAATTTGACTACAGAAGATAACTGCAATATCTTAATCAGTGAATAATATAGTTTTCAGAGATCTAAAACCAGTACAGAAAATATTGGAGCAAGTACAGTAAGTGAATACCAAGACAAATCCCAAAGAGGTAGAACTGCAGTCATTCAAGTGGATGAATAGGTTGGAAATTCTCAGGAAAATGATTAGGTACTAACTCATTTCAAGTACAATATGAAGTTACTGTAGAAAGTGGTGGCACAAGTTTTCTAACTATGGTAATAAAAATTCTGTAATTGTGTGCTGCAATTGCAACTCGAACTGGCTTCTAGACTGAATGGCAATTTTCTCAGCAAGGAAAGCCATTTACTGCAAATAACATAATAAAGTGACCAAAATAATAAACACTTTCAGTTATCTCATATAATCAATAATCTGAAGGTGAGCAGTTTCAAGGTTTGTTGTTGAGCTAATGATGACAAAGTTCTGGGGCTTTCTACAGTTCTCCTGGCCTTTCCTTTAGACTTGCAAGATGGCTACCATAGCTCCAGATATAATTTGTCTAGAAGCAGGAATCTGGAAGAGGGAGGGAGAAACCAGTGGGATTGGAGTATGACAAGTTTGTGTTTGGTCCTTCTTTTTATATGAGAGAGAGATATCTTCCCAAAATGTCCTGTAGCAGATTTCCCCTTACTTCTCCTTTTTCTGAACAGTCACATGGTGATTCCTAGGTGAAAAGAATTTTGAGAAATGGACTCCTTGACTAAGGAAAATAGGATTGCCATGATTGGCTAAGACCACTTCTTTTTGTTTTGTTTTGTTGAGACAGAGTCTCGCTTCGTCGCCATGCTGGAGTGCAATGGCGCCATCTCGGCTCACTGCAACCTCCGCCTCCCGGGTTCAAGCGATTCTCCTGCCTCAGCCTCCTGAGTACCTGGGATTACAGACTCTTGCCACCACGC
>NW_012114633.1:6616819-6624997 GCF_000951035.1 Colobus angolensis palliatus
AGAGAAGGGGGAGGAGGAAGAAAGAAGACAGAAGAGAAACTACTGATACACATAATAACGTGGATGAATCTCAAAAGCATCATGCTAAGTGAAAGAAGCCAGGCTCAAAAGCTACACACTATGTGATTCAATCTATGACATTCTTTAAAAAGTCAGAACTAGAGGGATAGAAATAAGATCAGTGGTTTTCAGAGACTCCGGATTGGGGAAGTGGATTGATTACAGAAGCATGAAGGAGATTGTTCCAATAATAGAAAAGTTCTGTATCTTGATTGTGATAATAGTTATACAACTGTAAAAATTTCCCAAAATTCATAGAACTGTATATCCAAAAGGGGTTACTTTTACTACATGTATATTATATTTAAATTTAAAAAAATAGTTGGGCGATTTATCTGGCAAAGGCAACTGCTAGTGTATATTACAACTTCCTACATTAATATTTCTCCTCAAGACCCTCAATATAGTCTGAAACTCCATCTGGGGAACTAGAATTAAATTGTATTTTAAAGACCCTACCTCTAAAGTAGCCTAAGCCTAGAAAATCATTTCGGTAGAGACTAGTTAATTTAAAAAAATTAAAAAATCCAGGTGTTCCAGAACGTTCCTGAAATATTCTTAGCATTTGTTTTCACCAAAATCTGTTTCCCATGGTCAGTGGCAACGTGTGGAGCCAGATTTAGCCGGTAAATGTTCTTCTGGCTGTGTTCTCTGTATACATCATTCAGAATCTCATGTGCCTTTAGAAGGTGGCTAATTAATACAAATTGATTATATAAAACACATCATAGCAGTCATTTCAATTTAAAAATTTTTCAGAAAATGTTAATCTTACAAAATTTCTTTGTGTAGAAATTACTTACATAGAAAACCTTATTTTAATGTTAAGGCATTAGCCTCTTTATACTGCTTCAACTATATCATTAATATTCTGGTTCAAAAAAGTAAAATGTAAATTAGTAAGTATTTTCTTACAATAGTTATGCTCTAGTGTTTAATTTTGTTAAAAGAAACATTTTAGCTTCTCATTTTGGGTTAGATGATGCCTCTGAATTAACACCTAAGGCCATATTGAAAAAAATTTTAGACATATTTCTTAAATGAGTATCAGCCATTGGCCTAATGCTTAAATGGAAGCAGTGTTGGCATAATGAGAATGAACAGAACAATCACTAAAACTACTCAACAGGCCAAACAGGCTTATAAATTACTTTCCCTATGACATTATTTCTTTCGATTTAGTTCACATGGTTGTTTTTTATAATACAAAAAAACAGTTACTAATCAGTTACATCAATGACTAATGTACTAAGTATATACAATAACAAGTTTAAATAAAATTAAAAATTCAATTATTTCTGATTTTAAACATCTAGATGTTTTTAATCATATAGACCAAACATTCAAATATTTAACTATTCTTCCCTCCACCTAGATGTTTTGTAATTTTAGAGAAATGCTAAAGGTGAAAAATAAAGGGACCAAAATGAACTAAGTAGAATTTTTACTTTGAATACGTCTTGAGAAATAGTTACTAGACATTGGAATAATATCTTTGCCTTTTGAAACAATGGAGAATCTCCAGTATCAATTCTGAAACTTGAATTGTGATTTGCTACTACCTTGCATCCATTCTCTGATCTTGAAAAGTCGTTTCGAGATGAAGCATACCCTATCAGTTTAACTTTATATTTAAAATGTGCAGCATCTCCCACCAACTTTCCCAAGCTTCCCTAGTTGAAGATTCAAACACAATACCTTTACAAACACAGCAGTTTTGCTGAGTAACCAAACTTAACCTCCCAAAACAAAGCATTCTATTAAAATAACTTGTTTGGCACATCATTAGGATTGTGCTATTATTAGTCCCAGGCAAACAGATGTCTTCCTGGATAAAATCCAAGCCAGGCATCTTTTATTTTTTTGGCAAGTGAGTAACATACTAAATTATACTTTTTCCAGTTCAGTAACTTTTTAGCATTAGAAAGAGATAAAATCTTGCAATTCTAGTAGACCTGAATTTTTAGTCCACCCTTTTACAGTAGAACAATTTGGTTCTTTGTAAAATCAAGATAGTTAATTTTGTTTTCTAAAAATATTGATATACTAGCCAATGACATTAAAAGTACAAAACCAAAATATTTATAATATTTTGAGAGTATCAATATCCGTTCTTTCAAAAGTAAAAATATATGTTAATATTCTTTCTGAAATGCACATAATTATGTCAAAAATTAAAGCATCTCTCAATTGTACAGCCATATGTGAAGGACTTTAAAATATACTAACCATTTACACTGCAACTGATTCTTTTAATGTGGAACAGAAATTTCATTTTCCATTTTCCCATATTAAGACACATTTTTAGCTATGTCCTCCTGTGAAAGTAATTTTTAAATTTAATCTTTGAATGTTTGTATATCTGAAAGTTAAAAGAAGTAAATGGTACAGAGACAACTACTTGTCCTATTATACATCCTGACCTTCCTCCTTTTAGTAACAGAACTCTAATTTTCCTGGCTTCTTCTGCCATCAGGCATGGTTATATGATATGAAAAGAACTAATGTGAACAACTTCCAGATCATTTCCTTAAATGGAAGTTACCTTCCTCTTTTTCTTTCCTCTACTTCCTCCTTCCCCTTTCTTATGGGCTGGTGCCAATGAGATAGCTTCAGCATTAAGGAACAGAGAAACAACAAAATGGAAGAAACTTCAAATCCCGATTGATCTTAAGGAGAAGAGCTACTTACATTCCCTGAACTGCTTACCTTCCTTTGGAATTCTTCTATAGAGACAATCTATTTGGGGGAGGTGGGCGGGGGTGGGATTTTTAATCCAAGTGGTTCAGATAGGGATGCCTCCATCACCAACTCCTATGGTTTGAATGATGGTGTCCCCTACAAAATTCATGTTGAAACTTAATCCCCAATGCAACAGTATTAAGAGGTGTGTCCTCTGGGAGGTGATTAAATCATGAAGGCTCTGGCTTCAAGAATGAGCTTAGCACCCTTATAAAAGGGTTTAAAGTTTAAGGTTAAAGGGGGCACTTTCTTGCCTTTCCCTCCCTTCTGCCATGTGAGGACAGCATTCCTCAACTCTAAAGGATGGAGCAACAAGCCACCACCTTGGAAGCAGAGAGAGTAGCCCTCACCATACATCAAACCTGCTGGAACCTTGATCTTGGACTTCCTGGCTTCCAGAAACAAGAGAAACAAATCTCTATTGTTTATCAGTTACCCAGTCTGTGGTATTTTGTTTTAGCAGCACCAACAGGTGAAGACACCAACCTTTTCCCCAGGGACACAAAGAGACCAGTTCTGGTCACACAGAGGACTACATTGTACTGACCCCCATAAATCTTTCATGCTAGATGTATGGCCCACACCAAGCCCACAGAAGCTCTCCCAGCTGTTTTGGTTAAAATTATCAGGAAAAAATGTGTTTTCCCTCAGAGTTTCAGGTACCATACAAGCTTGGACTCTTGAGGCTCTTTTAGTAGGGAAAGTCTACCTAGAAATAAATGCAACACAAAAGAAAACAAGACCAAGAAAAAAAGAAAGAGGATTGTCTTAATGATACCATTTAACCCCCTGCATCCAGCTGTGCTAAAGCTAGGTGTACCCTGGGCTTCCTGGATGCAGTTTTTGGGGGCCAATAAATCCCCGCTTTTGGTTAAACTAATTAAAATAGGATTTCTATACATTACAACTAAACAATTCTTGACTACAACAGCTGTCAATTATAGCCATTTTAATTGGCAGAAAATATCATTAAGGCTGTTATTCTAAAAACCGTTTTTAACTTCAAAATCATTCCCATGTTTCCAGGAATGTCAGTTTAAGACTGTTGCTTGTTTAATTTTACATGATCATTCTGGCCTATTAAAAACTAAGTCTCTGACAATATCACCTCATGACACCAAGTTTAAGTGACACTTTTAGCCTTTTTTTGTCTGCTGTCACCCACTTTTTTTCTTTATGTATATTGCCATAGCAAATAATTTAATGCTAGTATATATAATTTATTTTAATTAATAAATTACAATTTGAGTTATGATTTATTTTCTTTGGGGGATTACATGTAACACTTCTATCTCTTATTTCAGCTAATGAAAGACATGTGAGACTTATTTGAAAGAGAACTTTCAAACTGAATTATATGAACATAAATATGTATTTCGGCCTATTTTTGTTTCTTTCTATATAGCGTGAACACATAATGTATAAATGCAAATAGGCTCTGTTAAAAGGCCACTCTAGTTCCACTAAGTGAAGACTCAGGAGTCTTAGCTGTTGCCAGTCATTGCTAATTCATTTAACAGAAAATATCTGAGTGCCCTGTGCCAGGCAGAGTTCTAAGCTTTGAAAATACTTTATTGAAGAAAGCAGTCAAGCTCTTACTCCTCAAGAGATGAGTTTTCTCAGATACATTGAATCTCCTCCCACCATCTGATGAGAGTGTTCTCTTCAGGATTCATCCCATCACAGTCATTGTCCTGAGTGCCTTTCTAAAATCATGAATCCTGAGGGAAAACTAGAGTCACAGATAGTTGGCCTCGTTGGACATCACCTGAGACTTCGTTCACCTCTACTGGGAACTCTCAAACCTAGAATCATTGATTCCATTATGTCCCTGTCTACCCAGCCCAGCACAGCATTCAAGCCCCTTACTGACCTTACCTCTCGTATGTTCTCATTACCATTCTATTCAATCCTCCTTCAGTTCTGAGTACCAATGCTCTTCTCTTTCCCAACACTTTTCTTTGTACCCTGTGAGATTAATTTTCTTTTTTTGTTTCATTTCTAATTAGTTTATGTGCAATGACTAAATATTACTTATGATGAAGGACAGTGTTCAGCATAAATTTAATTCCTAATTTGGTTGTTTTTATAAATATGAGAAAAATTTTTCGTGTAACAACGCGGGATAGGACAGATGGAAATGGAAGTTTTGGTATTAGCAATGTAAATCGACAATTGAAATCTTTTCATGTTATATGTATATAAAAGTCACACAGGGATGTATTATCAAAAATTATATTTTAATGACATATCAGTTCCTTAAATTGTTTTGAAAGCAAAGAATTAGAAACTCCCTGACGTTCAAAAAAATTTTGTTTCTGAATCATTGAGGAAATTCACTTTCTTATCATCAATACAAATTTTTCTTTTGTTTGAGGTCTCCATGATTTTATACGTTGGGATGATCAACATCAGATTAGATAATATGTGATTTTGTTTGACAAAGCAAGAGAAGTGTAGTTGCAAAAGGAAACTAGGAAAAGAAAACAAGTGTGATATTTTAACTAAAGCTCTAAGGCCAATTAATATTAGCAAAGAGTGTATGTAGAAGTGGAGGATCCAGACATTAATCTCTAAATTATTTCAAGCCGATGTATTTGGTTAAGTCTTTGTGGATCTCAAAAAGTTTACATATCTCAGTTTGAAGACTGCTGATTAAGTATTGCATAAAATCTCAACCTCGAGGCAGCTGGCGTTAGCAAACCTTGAACTGCCAAGTTTTTTATTCTCTTTCTTTGAATAGTCATATTCCATTGAAATAGAGTCTACAGTCTG
This sequence comes from Colobus angolensis palliatus, assembly GCF_000951035.1. NCBI lineage: Eukaryota > Metazoa > Chordata > Mammalia > Primates > Cercopithecidae > Colobus > Colobus angolensis. The sequence goes on from NW_012114633.1 coordinate 6,622,397, forward strand.
TATTCACTGTCTTCACTCTTTCATATCCTATGTCATCCTCAATCATACTGTAAATAGTAATCTCTTCTCATAACTCCACAGAACCAGCTCATGTCAGAATCACCAACAATTTCCTAATTCATAAATATGTGGCTTTTACTGCTTATATAGCTGGAATACTTTGCAGCATTTGACCCTGGTAACCATTCTATTTTTCTTGAAATTCACTACTTTGTTGTTGTTGTTTGGGTTTTGTTTTTTGTTTTGTGTGTGTGTGTTTTGTTTGTTTGTTTTTTGAGACGGAGTCTCGCTCTGTCGCCAGGATGGAGTGCAGTGGCGTAGTCTCGGCTCACTGCAACCTCCGCATCCTGGGTTCGAGTGATTCTCCTGCCTCAGCCTCCCAAGTAGCTGGGACACAGGCGTGTGCCAACACACTCAGCTAATTTTTTTATTTTTAGTAGAGACGGGGTTTCACCATGTTGGCCAAGATGGTCTCGATCTCTTGACCTCATGATCTGCCTGCCTCAGCCTCCCAAAGTGCTGGGATTACAGGCATGAGCCACTGCACCCAGCCAAAATTCACCACTTTTTATGCTTAACACTTTATTCTTTCCTTTCCAGCTTATTTTTCAGGATTCCCTTTCATTGTACAATACTCTTAAAATGTTATTCTGCAAGGTTTCTGCCCTTGGCCTTTTTCTCTCCTCATTGAACAAACTCTGCCTGAGTAAACTTATCTACTCTCTGACACATTCTACATCATGATAATTATTGTATCTCCAGCTCAAATATTTTTACAAAATGTATGTGCTTTATAGCCAATGCCTATCAGACAGCTTCAGTTTGCTGTCCACTCCGGTGCCTCAAAATGGCAGAATCTGAACTCATTATCTATTCTGCTGAACTTACAACTCTTCCTGGAGTCCCACATAGTTGTGAATGCCACCACCAAGACTTCTAAATTAGAAACCCCAAGGGATTTTCTCTTTTCCTAATTATCTGCATCCATAAGTGACCAAGTCTTAATAATTAAATCTCTTACACATGTATATTATCGAATTGTGTCTTTAAATAATTCATTTGTGTAACAAATGTTTGTTGCATACCTATGTTTCAGCCACTTTTCTAATTATAATAAACAGAGGATAGACACACTCCTTGTATTTGTAGATGTTTATATGTGTGTGTATGTGAGTTTATATGTGTGTATATATATAAATCCACTTATATACGTAAAGGTATATGTGTAGCTGATGTTGAGATGAGTCAAGGTCAAGTCAACACAAAGCCAAAGCCAATGATGCTACAGTGATTAGTCAGAGGGGGAATAAAAAGGTTAAAAATATCTAACAATAATTACCCAGCACGTCCTCTTAACAAGAACACTTATCAGTCGCCATGGCACTAAACTAGTCAATTATTGCTCATATCCTTTTAAGTATATTTATAAACTAGATAACAGATGGTGGAAATGTTATACTTTTGATCTTCCCAGTCAGTCAAATGTCTCTCTTAACATACTAAAAAAAAAAAAGAAAAAGAAAACACTGACTGAAAACCCAAAGTTCAGATGCAGGAAACACATTCGTTGCTGTCATTTCTGTCAGCAATTGTTTTCTTTTTCTATTCCCTTGATGTAGATTAGCACCAAAGGTTAACTAATTTAAGCAGCTCATACTAATCTGAATAGGTACGGGAAAAAGGAACATTTGAGTAGAGAATAATGATTACAATGCAGAAGATGATTACATTATTAAATCTAAGTTCCACATCATCATTTTTGGAACGATAAATAAAAACATGTTTATGAACAAGCAGTGGTTTAATGATTGCTAACCCAACAGCATTCAGGTTCACGGTACTATGCTGACACCTAGTGGAATGAAAATAGGATCCCAATGCTTGCAAAAAATCTATTTTTAAGCTTTTCACCCTTAAGCTGTAGAATAAATAACACACAAATACACACAGACTCAGATGATACACATATCATAAATATGCCAAAAGGCAAGATGGCCTAGGTGCCAATTTAGTGAAAAATTACCTGAAATGATTGAAAGCAGATGCTGTTGGTTTTCAAATAATATCTCACCAAATTCTATAAAAATTTGGTTTTTAAAAGTAATCAGTAGCTTTTTCTTCATTTTTATTTCAATCAAAGTTGGTTTTTTAAATGTAGCTAAAATAATCAGTGTTTGTTGAGACAAAAATGGTCCCCTCTTCTCTACATCCCGTTTCCTCTTCCCCAAACTTACCATTATGCAGATAAGAAACATTTTCAGAACATGTAAGATTTTATTTTATTATGCTCTTGCTTTTTTAAAACCTTTATTTTAGTTTCAAGGGTACATATACATGTTTGTTATATAGGTAAACTGCATGTCATGAGGGTTTGGTGTACAGATAATTTTGTTACCTAGGTAATAAGTATAGGACTTGGCTAGGTATAGAACTCTAAGTTAGAAATTACTTTACCTTAGAATTTTGAAGGCATTACTCTTTGTCTCATGGTTTCATTGCTGTTGATGAGAAGTAAAAGTCAATTCTGATTCTAGATCCTTTAGTTTCTTTCTCTTTCTCCCCTTCCCTTCCTCACTCCCTCCCTCTCCTTCCCTCCTCTCT
>NW_012114633.1:6625091-6644584 GCF_000951035.1 Colobus angolensis palliatus
CACACACACACACACACACACACACACTCCACACAGTGTAGGATCTTCTGTCATTTCCCAGAATTATGAAATTTCATATCCATTGCTCTTGGTACTGAGGACACAGAGCCACCACCTGTAGGTGTGAACCGCATGACTTCACTTATGCATACAGACTGCTTCCTTGGAGCCGTTCCATGCCCAACCTATACATCTGCACTCAGCAAACGTGTTATACTTAAGGAGCCCTCGAATCAATTCCAGGAAATGTTGTAAAATTATTTTTAACATTTTCTTCCCATTTCTTTTATCTGGTCTCTTTCTGGAATTTCTGTTAATTGGGTAGTGAAACTGTTGTGCTCTCTTCCAATATTTCCTCACTTGAATTATATTTCTGTTTTTTGTTGTTGATGGTGATGGTGATGGTGAATTAGTTTTTGTTGTCTTTTTGCTGTTGTTGTTGTTTGATTATTTGGGGGTGAATTTTCTCAGCTCTTACAATCATCTTGAGTTTTCTTTGTAATAACTTAAATTACTAAAATCTCTTTTTTATTATCTTAATATATCTTTATTGTAGCATTCTGTTCGTTTGTTTCTATAGACATTTCTCTAAAAAGAGTATTCAAATTTTATGATTTTCTCTCTGCAGAATCTCTGTTTCTTCCTATAGTTTTTTACTTTTAGCTGTTTGATCTGCATCTTTCATGTTAAAGGTCACCCTTAGATTTCTAAGCCTTGATTGTCAGCTCATATTTTAGAGTGGGCGATGAAAAACCTCAGTTTGAAACACTGAGTGGGCAGGTGGGGCTTTCTGACTGTAAACATTACTGCAGGTAATCTGGCCGGACCAAGGAATCAGGGAGCCCCTCTAATTGATATTTACATTTTTCGTCAGATCCTCTAGAGAAGACTCTTACTAAATTTACAAATTTCTGATAACCAGTAATCTAGTTATGGGGTAGAATAAGGAGGGGCTGGGATTCAGCCTCCAGTATGCATGTTAACTTAATACCACTTTTTTGGTAAGATAGCACTACTTTTGCTTGATATCCCTCAATGCCCTTTTGTTTGACCTCCTCCAGAGAACAAATCTCTGCTGATTTACTTGGATGGAGGCAACTACCTAAAATTTTCAGACTGAGAAAGGAGAACTGGGAATGTAACTCCTTCCTAAGCAGCTTTCAATCAGTTTTCCTTTTTATAAAATACATCCCACTGGACCCTCCAACTGCCAGAGGTAGCTAATCACATAAATCCTTGGCTCTTTTAAAATTCTTCAAAGTAAACTGAACTGGTTCTTACCTTTTGCAACATAAGTTTAGTATAGAGCTTTCACAAGTTTGCTATAATGCCTACCACTTATCCACTATTTCATTTTCCAAAATTATGTTGCTGTTGTCTCCACTCTGATTATTTTTGACTTGTGGGTTCACGTCTTTCACAATATTCCTTTACTATAGCTTCAGTGGGGTTTTGGAAAATAGATTATTTAGATTCATATGTTTAATTTACCAAGAAGCAACCTTATGTGTTTATTTAGCTAATAGATCTTTTTGCCACTTGGGTCACTGAGAAGAAAGCCAAAATACACTAAAGATACCGGTTTATAAGCGTTCCAATGCAATAGAACCAAAGATGATATTTAGAGAGACTAGCTGTGCACTTCCACACCTAAATTACCTTAGAGACATCATAAATTCATGACTAATTCTTCAAAATTTGTGCCTCCAAAACCAGGTTATTTTAAAGGAATGAAACCTCATTAATAGCATGATGTTATATTAGTTTGATGCAGTGTATGTCAATTTACCAGTTAAACCTTCAATTGTCAAAATCTTTAATTATACCTAATTGAATATAAGATTTTTATATCAACTAAACCTTCTTTCCTGGAAAAGAAAAGAGTAGTGCATGAAGCTGAGTCCACACTTACATATCCAACTTTTTAATAGGCATCTCCATTAAAAAATCTCACAGTTGGCCGGGCACAGTGACTCATGCCTATAATCCCAGCACTTTGGGAGGCCAAGATGGACTGATCACAAGGTCAGGAGATTGAGACCATCCTGGCCAACATGTTGAAACCCTGTCTCTACTAAAATACAAAAAATATTAGCCAGTCATGGTGGTGCGAGCCTGTAGTCCCAGCTATGCCAGAAGCTGAGGCAGGGGAATCGCTTGAGCCTGGGAGGCAGAGGTTGCAGTGAGCCGAGATCATGCCACTGCACTCCAGCCTGGAGACAGAGCAAGACCCTGTCTCAAAAAAGAAACAAAAACAAAAACAAAAAACTCACAGGCACCACAATCTTAACATGTCTAACCTGGACCTCAATATGTTTCTTCCAATCCCTGTTCTGTCTTCTGTGTTATCTATTGGCAAGGGTTTGGGAGTCATCTCTGACTCTTCCTTATCCCTATCATCCATATCTTATGGATTTCTAAGGCATTTTGATTCTATACCTCAAACCCATTCTTTCTTTTACATCTCTGCAACCATTAAGTTAATGCAGAGACTCATTTTCGTTACTCATTTGATCACAAAAAACAGAGACTCACTTAAACTAGTTCAAACAAGCAGGTTAATTGTAGTAAATAACTGAGAAATCACATAATAATCTGGGAGGAGGGACTAAAATAGAAATAAACTTCAGTGAGATTAGGACTAGAGAGTGTTATACATTCATGGTAGCTCTGGTGACTTTGGCAGCAGGAGTCCAAAAAGCTTTACTTTATTGCTTTTTCATTAGTGTGACCATGCAGCACTTCACATGCTGCTTGTTACTATACTCCCATGACAACACTCCCCACCAGAAAAGAAAACAACCCTTCTCAAATCTTAGTTCCATTTCTAACAAAGGAAGCCTAGATCATCTTCATGAGCTAGGCCACTGAAGTCAGACTAGTCTGTGAACTCTCATTAAATATAGGGTCCACTCTTGTCCAAGTAGCTGTAAATAGAGGTAAAATGATGCATACTACCTCCTATGCACCAGAGATTCTAGAACGAAAGAGTTACTGAGAGAGGCATAGGTATGTGGTTGAGTCCTCTTTCTTTTTTTTTTTTTTTGTCTTACTTATGCCAACATTGCACAGACCAATGTAGAACCACATCATTGGAGCTCAGGAAATAACTTTTGGAAATCAAAAGATGGGATAATATTCACATGGATATTTGCTCTGGGGCATCATGCCTCTTTAAGATTTCTCCCAAGGAGGCTTCTCAGAGAACTAAAAACAAAACTACCATTTGACCCAGCAATCCCATTACTGGGTATATATGCAAAGAAAAATAAACTATTCTACAAAAAAGACACATGCATTTATATGTTCATTGCAGCACTATTCACAATAGGAAATACATGAAATCAACCTAGGTGCCCATCAATGGTGGATTGGACAAAGAAAATGTAGTATATATACACAGTGGAATACCATGCAGACATGAAAAAGAATCAAATTATATCCTTTGCAGCAGCACAGATGCACCTTAAGGCCATCACCCTAAGCAAATTAGCACAGGAACAGAAAACCAAACACCACATGTTCTCACTTATTAGTGGAAGCTGAACCTTAGGTACTTATAGATATTTAAAGATGAGAACAATAGAAACTGGATAATACTAGAGGGAGGAGACAGAGTAAGTGGGGAGGGCTGAAAACCTACCTCTTAAGTACTACGCTCTCTGCCTGGATGACAGAATTATTTCTACTCCAAACCTTAGTGTCATGCAATATACCCATATAATAAACCTGTATATGTCCCACCAGCATCTAAATTAGAAGTTGAACTTAGTTTTTCAAAAAAAAAAACACATTTCTCCCATGTCAAAGTACAATGTATTCTTGCTGACTCTGAACACACACACACACACACACACACACACACACACCACTGATACACACACTTCCATTCCTTTTGCTTAAGGAATGTCATATTTTTCTATTTATAATCATATTATTTTGGCTGTTCTCTGAGAATTGCAGGTGTTGTCATTTGTTACAAAGGCAATATTTAATAATATATTCTAACTATAGATCAGCTACTCACTCCTGTTTTGCAGTTGAGAAAAATGCCAATATAACATCAGAAAAACCACCATCTGGATGGTAAAGAGAAGAAATAAACTGGACATATTTTCCAAGATAATGACTAAAAAATTAAGACAAAAAAATACACAATTTTATTTAATATTAATTTGTTTTTTATTTGCATAGACCCTAATATCAAATATTTACACTGGTGATATTAAGGCCCATGAGTTCCACAAGAAAGATTCTCCAATGAATAAGATACTTACACTTACACATTGAATTTTGGAAGTTGTGTATATTTTTAAAAAACTCTCAAAATGTGTTCACGTTGATTTTCTTTTAGTATGGTAACTAAGACAATATTGCCATATATTATATTTATAGAAAAGATTCATGAATACTACCGAAACTTGTATAAATCTCAAATTAGACACAGTTTCTATGGCAAGTAAACAATGAGCGGTAACCAGTTTAAGCTTTAAAACAACATTTAAAGCTTTGTCATATAATTTAAAACAAAATAATCATAGACTCTTAAAGCTGAAATGTCTTTTGGATAGGATATTATAGGACACTTTACCATCTGGGCAAGAAAACCTTCCACAGTATCCCTGAATATGGGCATTCAGAATGCCATGAAATGTTTTCTGTGATAGGAATCTCCAAGCAGTGTAAGAGAGCCAGTTCATTTTTGGAAAGCTGAAATTGTTCGAAAGTTCCTTTTCATAATGAGCCAAAGTCTGTGTCTCCAAAACATCAAGCCCTCTTGAATGACATAGATCAAAATTGTATTCTTTCATATGTGTGCCTTTGTAAAAAGCATGCCCTTTTAAGTGTTCTAAGAACCCCTCATAAAATGTAGTGCCCAAGCCAGGTGCTGTGGCTCATGCCTGTAATCCCAGCACTTTGGGAGGTCAAGGTTGGGAGGTCATTTTGAGCTCAGGCGTTCCAGACTAGCCTGGGTAACATGGCAAAATCCCATCTCCACCTAAGAAATACAAAATATTAGCCAGGTGTGGTGATGTGGGCCTGTGGTCCCAGCTACTCAGGAGGCTATGGTGGGAGGATCTCTTGAGTCCAAGAGTCAGGGTTGCAGTGAGCCAAGATGGTGCCACTGCACTCTAGCCTGGGTGACAGAGTGAGACCCCTGTCTCAATTTAAAACAAACAAAAAACAAAAAAAAGTGGTTCCCAGAATCCAGTTGGCACCTAAAACCAAACCATCTGACGCTACTTGACTTCCTTATGACATAAAGATGAACTATATGCAAAGTATAGAAGAAAATCTGGAACACTGATCTGCATTATTTATTATTTGAAGAGAATTGTGCAAGAGGAACCAGGAAGATACACCATCCAAGCTTGTCCAACCCATGGCCTATGGGCCACATGCAGCCCAGGTGGGCTTTGAATGAGACCCAACACAAATTCATAAACTTTCTTAAAACATCAGGTTTTATTGCAATATTTTTAGCTCATCAGCTATCATTAGTGTTAGTGTATTTCATGCGTGGCCCAAGACAATGCTTCTTCTTCAAATGTGGCCCAGGAAAGCCAAAGGATTGGACACCCCTAATGGAGACTGTGCTAGTAATCAAGGAGCTTGTCTACAAAAAACAATGACTTGAACACTGACTATGTGAAATGCAGTAGCAACAGGGACAGCAAGGTGACTTCAAGAACCTAAAGATCAAGAAAGCCACACAAAATAAAATACTAGTGTCATCAGTAAGGAGTTTTGCCCTTTAACATCAGACCTCTTTTTGATGCTGTGGGCAACAGATTTAGAAAGGAGCTTGGACCACAGTCGGTAAAGCCACTGAAAAAATTGTTTCACAAAACACAAGAAGAAACCTCACAGAGACAAGTTCCCCAAGTGGTACTGATCACAGCCCTAGCTTCTTCCTATTCCGAGATCACTGAACTATGAACGATTCTACATGTCTAAAATGCTACAAGAGGATTCTAATAATCCCAAGTAGAAACAGAGGCAAAACAAGAAGACTCCATCTGTCCCCTTTTAGGGGCAAATACCAAACTCAGATTTTGGTAATTAAATAGGAATGAACCCTATTAAAAATGAATAAAAAGAAAAATGCAACTAGGAAAAATTCTGTAACAATAACAAAAAGGCATACCTCTTAAGAGGTAGAGAAAGCATGTGCTTTTAAAAAAGATGTTATTAATAATTAATAACATCTCTGTTTTATATGATTAGTAAAATTAGCTAAAACAAAGCCTCTATAAAAAAGTTAAAAAGGTTATGTAATAACTATCTGCAGTTAAACAAGCAGCTGAGATTTTTTTAAACTGCATGAGCGGCAGGCAAAGATAGCAAAAGAACAATAATTTTTAAAGTGTTCTAAAATAAATATGCAAATGACATAATTTTCAATGCATCAGGATAAAGAAGAAAAACATGAAAAGCTCTCCCAGAGTGCAGAAGATTGAGAAAAAAAATGAGGAAGAATAAAATAATAGACAAGACTAACTAAAAACAAGCAAATAAAATAGGAACAAAGTACAGATAATTTGGGTTCCTTAAAAAGAATCTGCAGCAGTAGAACAGAAGCAATAATCAATAACATCATAGACTAAAACATTCGGTTGATGACATATCACAAAAAATCAGTGAAAGACAGCTTATGAAATTATCTTGGTTGAAGTCTTAAAAATGAAGAATTAAAAATCTTCCAGGAAAAAACATGCTACCAATACATAAAGGTTAAAAAATTTGGCTGGTGTCAGATTTATACCCTATATATTATGGTTCACTTGCAAAAATATAGCAATATCTTTACAGTTGTAGGAGAAAGATTTTAATCCAAGTATTGCATAACCAGCCAAATTCTCATTTATATGTGAAAGCAATTTTAAGACATTTTAGGTTATTCAAGACAAAAAGTATACTACTCATGCTTTCTCTGCAAAAAATTATTCAAGAAGTCATTCAAATCAACCAAGAAATGAATCTGCTAAATAAAGAGAATGGAGAAGCTCTGATATAAAATGGAGAGCTGGTGATAATAAGAACTATTTAAACACAAAATTATACATTCCTGGTTTTTCTCACATATATCCCTGTGCTTTATTCATTATTCATGAATGGGGGATAAGCTTTCCGAATCTTACACGTCTGAAAATGACTTGATTTTGTCCTTACATTTGTTTGATAACATAGCTAGACATAAAATTCTAGTGTCAGTATCATTTTCTCTCAGAACTTTTCCAAGTCATTTAGGATCCCTGATGCAAATAAAAACTCTAATTCTTATCTTGTTCTTGCCCATTTGTATCTTTTTTCATTTTGTAAATGGCTAGGTTTTTCTCTTTATTTTCAACATTTCAAAATTTCTCAGCCACATATCTAGGTATGAATCATTATTCATTTGTACTGCTCAGCATTTGATAAGCCTTTTATATTTGAAGATATAGTTCTCCCAATTATCCTAGGAATTTTTTTCTGTTGTCATCTTTCATAATTTCCTTCCCTTCAGTCTGCCTTTTGAAAATCATAATGGTCTAAATTTGTACATTTTAGCTTAGCCCTCTTTCTTTCTTTTAATATTTTTCAACTTTTTTTCTTTTTGCTCTACATCTGGATAATTGGCTTTATCTTTCAAAATCTCTGTTGAATTTCTTTATTGAAAAATCATTTCTAGAACAACAACAACAAAAAACCTTCTTATTCTGATTGTCTTTTTAATATCTTGGTCTTTTGGCTGGTCAAATTGTTTTAATTCTGCTGCCCCCTTACCCATTTTGGTAACTCCCCAATTTTTTTCTACCACCTTTCCATATTCCACAGATTTTTATTTATTTTTATTTATTTATTTATTTATTTATTTTGAGACAGAGTCTCACTCTGTCACCCAGGCTGGAGTGCAGTGGCGCAATCTTGGTTCACTGCAAGCTCCGCCTCCTGGGTTCACACCATTCTCCTGCCTCAGCCTCCCGAGTAACTGGGACTACAGGCACCCACCACCATGCCCGGCTAATTTTTTTTGTATTTTTAGTAGAGACGGGATTTCACCATGTTAGCCAGGATGGTCTCGATCTCCTGACCTCATGATCTGCCCGCCTCGGCCTCCCAAAGTGCTGGGATTACAGGCATGAGCCACAGCGCCCGACCCAGATTTTTTTTTTTAGCTTTTAGATTGTAAATACCTGACTGTATTCTGCCAGGACTTAAAAGGCAATAATAAAGTTCTTGAGACCACACAGCCCAACTAGCAATCACAGTTATGAAGTCCTTTGTTTTCACTGCAACAATGAAAATAAAGGTATAATGTTTAGTCCCTAGCTTTTTTAATGACTCAGAGGAATGTCCACTGGAAAAATCTCATGGTATAAGTGTACAAGTTTCCTGAATGCCTCACTTTAGGGTGGAATTAAAGCTTGATTCTGGGCCCTTCTAGTCAGCCTACAGCCTAACATATATCCTTTGTAAGTAAAACTAGCTAAAGTGATTCTATTGTCCAACCCAGTGCTGGCAGATGAGATGCAAACTGTTCCATGTTTTTGCCATCAATTACTCCCCATTTCATCAGTTAGCATTCTTCCATCCATATTTGTTCTTCTAGTAGGTTGTTGAAATTATTGATTTGCCAATGACCCCATATTCTTTTTCTATTGCTGCGAAAGAAATTATCACAAATTTAGTGACTTAAAACAATATCCATTTACCAGTTTATAGATATATAGGTCAGAAGTACAGGCAGTCTCAGCTAGGCTCTCTGCTCACTGCCTCACGAGGTTGAAATCAATGTGTTATCCAGACTGTGTTCTTCTCTGGAAGCTCTGTAGAAGAATCTACCTTCAAGCCCATTCAAGTTGCTGCCAAAAATCCAGTCCTTTGCTGCTCAAGGTCTAAGGACCCCCGTTCCTTACTGGTGGTCAGCCAGAGGCCACTTTCTTCTTCCAGACGCCACATAATTCCTTGTCACATGGCCCCCTCCATCTTCAAAGCTAGCCCCAAAAAATGTGCTTCTGTTCTGACTTCTCCTTCTGTCACCAGCCAGAGAAAACTGCTTTTAAAGAGTTCATGAGATCAGATTAGACCAACCAAATGTATCTCCCTTTTAATTAACTCAAAGTCAACTGATTACTAACCTCAATTACATCTGCAAAATCTCTTTTGCCACATAACACTACATATTCACAGAGGAAGAAATTATACAAGGGTAAGTGTTGTTGGGGTCACTGGGGTGATTCTGAAAATTCTGCCTACCTCAGCCCTCTTCAGTTCTCTTCATTATCAGAGGTTGAAACCTGATTTTTTTTTTAGGCTAGTCAATGGGGGAGAAACTAACATTATCTACTTAGTCTGGCATCTTAAAGTCCCAATCACACTCATAGTGGGTTATATATTTATTCATATTACACTTATAGGTGCAAAAAGTTTAAAAATATTTTCTCTATAAATGGTCTAGTCACTTTTGATAGACTTCACTCTCTTTGTTCACAAGAAAAAAACTTAGCAAAATATAATTTAGCCTGATTTAATTACCAAATAGTCTTTTAGAGAAATGGTGTTCACTCTCAAAGAAAAACTGCACTGGATGGAGTTAAACAAGTAAGGAAGACTTTATTAAAGTCTACTGCAATATGGGAGTGAGATTAAACACGACTACTGAAACAAAAGGTGGCAGTTTTATTATTATTATTATTATTATTATTATACTTTAAGTTCTGGGGCACATATGCAGAACGTGCAGTTTTGTTACATAGGTGTATACGTGCCATGGTGGTTTGCTGCACCCAGAGGTAAACTAGTGGAAAAGTACTGGAGGACTTTAGGGTGAAGGTTGGCCAATGTGATTAGGCCACCTGTATTTGCTAATTGGCACTTATCTAAATTAGGCTTCTATGCTGTTGCAAAGACTAGTATACAACAACACTATTTTTATTGATGATTCTATTTCAAAGAATGCCTCCCAGGTCCTTGAGAAAGACGTGACTGGTTGTCGTGTCTGCAAGAGGCTGCAAGAATATTTACATCTTAAAGGGGTACAGAAATAATTTATAATTCCAAGTTTTCTGAAGTAAATACTCTAAGAAAAGGGAGGTCAAGAATCTACACTCAGGAAAAAATCTGTCTAAAGTTTAGTCAAGCTAAGTAGAATGTTAGGACCATCATTAACACTATTAAGGATAAAATGCCTAGATTTTTAGATTTCCACTCATTCCCTATTTCATCTCAAAAAGATATATGAGTGTATGAGGAAATAAAAGCTCTATAAACGCATGTCTGATAACAAAAGATGACGACCTTAACTTCACGCAGTGTCCCCTAGACTCTTGCTGGTCACTTCTGCAGTATGGGCAGTTGGAATTGTTCCATTAGTGAACACTGAGTTGCGAGTTTTTACTTTTTTTAAGGTGGTTGTGCTGGTGCCTCCCTCTGGAATCCTTAGTTCTATTTGCTTCCAGTCTTGAAGTCAATTAATTCTGTATCTTCTTTGTCAGATACCAGTATTCTGCCTTTCTTTTTGCCTAATCTCTAGAAATAAACACAAACTCTTGTATCCATTTCATGTTTGTAATCCTTGAGAACCAGATCATTTACCCGTCTTCCACAGCACCTCTGAATATTGCTTGCCATGTGTTAGACATGGCAAAAAGCTGAAGTTTCCTAGTACCTTAAATTCTCTAACACCATTACAGAAGTATGCTATACACACACACTTGCCCTAGGTATTCAGTCATCTTAAACTCATCTCAATGTTTCAATCCATTACTCCATATATTCTACCCTCAACCCAACACACACACGCCCATTTGGAGACGGGCAAGCTGACTTCTACTGCTTTCTGTCACTCTTCTTCCTACCTCATAGAGCATTCTTTTCCATATAATTCCAAGGTCTAATACTCTAGGTTCAGCTTTTTCTGTCTTAACAGGCGCCATTATAACTTTTTAATACCTGCCTTTCATGACAATTGTATTGCTAAAGAGGCTAAAAATTAATCCAAGAAACTCAGGTTTATCAATCCATGAAACTCAAGCATCGTTTTTTTTTTATTTTTTATTTGTATTTATTTATTTTTTTGAGACAGGGTCTTACTCTGTCACCCAGGCTGGAGTGCAGCAGCACGATCTCTGCTCACTGCAACCTCCACATCTCAGGCTCAAGGGATCTGCATACCTCAGCCTCCCAAGTAGCTAGGACTACAGCCATACATCACTAAGTCCAGCTAATTTTTGTATTTTTTGTAGAGACAGGGTTTTGCCATATTGCCCAGACTGGTCTCAAACTCTGGAGCTCAAGCGATTCCCCAGCCTTGACCTCCCAAAGTGCTGAGATTACAGGTGTGAGTCACCACGCCTGGCCCACTGCTTTGTTTTTTGCAGTAACCACCTCCCTCTCACCTGGGGCAATATGCCACAAAATACACCTTAAGGAGGATATTTAATTCTCCATTTTAATATTTTCAAAATATTACACCTATCACACACTCTTAAGAGATGAAGCAAACATATGGGATAGTCACCTGACTATAAAAATGTTTTTAAAGTCATAACTGACAGATGTCAAAACAAGTGTCTTACAAATAGACTGAAGTTCTGTCTAGCAATCTGTGCTTTCACTTTTCAACTTCTATGAAAGCATAAACACTGTTATTTTTACCATCTCCCAAAATGGAATTTATGAACCTATATTCCATTGATATAATGACTATTGTGTCTTAAACATATGACCCTTCAAAAATGTTTATCACTTATACACGGAGCAAGTAAACAAGTATCACCATCTTGCTATAACTAAAACACAACAGCTTTAACAATTTTTGCTGTTTGTTTTTAAAAATTCTATAATAACTTTATTTTATAAGTATACACACATATATAAGGAGAGAGAAAAAAATTGATGGTTGAATAAAATGTCTTCACTCTGAAGCCCAACTCATCATATTATATAGCAAATATGGATTGTCATTAATTTATTGAGTTTTTAAAATTATACATATCAATATGTAAAATAATTTAATCCAATTTATAATTTCTTTTGCTCTTGATATGTGAGTTTTTTTCTAATGTTATATAATGTATTGCTTTAACATCTAGTACCATTAAATTGATTCTAAAGTTGGGAGTATGGTAGTATGAATGTGAGTTGTTATTAGTCAGAATAGGAGATTAAAAATAAAATTTAGTAAATTAAAACCTTAGACTTCAGACCTAAGATTTTAAGGGTTGGATGATGTTTAGCCAGTTGTCTCACATGTGAAAGCTGCCATTACCATCATTTTCTTTCATCTTTTGCCTTTGCCATTTTCTGAGAACTTTCCTGCTGTTTACATAATCTAGTTATGATTTCTGCCCATGATAAAATAGGACAAAAATCCTCTATCTTTGGCCACCAAGGCAAAGGTTACTGGGCCTCCAAGTAGTGCTATCTCCCGCTTTTAATTTCCTATAGAGATACTAGTAATATGGCTTCTTTTTTCAGTAATTATGACTCAAAATGTTGACCCATACTTTATTACAGTTTTCCCCCTAAAACGTGGTAAACAAAGCTCAGAGACAATTTAAATTATTAGAGGTACAAATACTGCATATCTTGAAACTCTTATTCCTTAATATACAGATTTGTAAGTTTCATGTACCCATAGTCAATGGATTCTGTGCCACCATTCAGGATGTACCACCATCCACCATTCTGGCTGTACCATCCCCAACACCCACCCCTACCCAAATATGCAATTAGAAAATGTTCCCTCACTTGGAAGACCATTTCCCCTCCAACACACACACACACACACACACAGAGAGAGAGAGAGAGAAAGAGAGAGAGAGAGAAGGCAGAGAGAGAGAGAAGGGGGGGGAGAGAGAGAGAAAGAGAGAGAGAGAGAGAGAGAGAGACAGAGAGAGAGAGAAATGGCTTAAGGATCTAGCTTCCTCCCAGGTAGTTGGGACTACAGCCGGCCCACTACGGATGATGCACTTCCTAGGGTTTAGAACTCCTGTCTTCTACATCTACCCCCAGAGAGTCGGTCAATCTATGCACATAGTGAGCAATCAGAAAACGTTTGTGGAATATTGTTGACCGTCAAAAATCACTCTGGGCTCCGTAACCTTGGCTTTTTGTTAAATATGATTAATCATCACAGGATAATTTTAGCATCCAGAGCCCAGACTGCAATTGGGTTAGAAACTGTCCTAACACGTAGATTTTACCATCTCTGCCCCGAGGAAGCAGAAGGAACCCAAGAAAACGGACAACTATGCCTTCGGCCGCCAGCTTCCAAGTCGGCCAGATGATTATTAAAGACACGCCTCAGTCAAGGGCGTCGCTTCAAAATGCAGGGGAGGCTGGGGCGAGTTGCGAAATCCACGCCATCCTGCACCTTTGTCGCCCGCTTTTCTTCTGCGCAAGGCACGCCGGGACAGCGCGGAGCCCAACCACCGTCACCAAGGCAACCAGCCTGCACGCCGTTGTCTTGGAGACCGGCTGGCACCTTAGTGAGCCCAGCAGAGGGGCCGCCTCCGCCCGCACCTAGCCAGGATGCTTCGTCGAGGCTGTAAGGCCTCTGAAAGGCGAAGACACTTGAGCGAGAGGCTCAGCTGGCACCAAGATCAGGCACTGAGTAGCAGCATATACCTCCTACGAGAGATGGGCCCCACTGGCTTCCTGCTGAGGGAGGAAGAGCCGGAATACATGGATTTCCGAGTAACTACCGCCTCTACCGCCCCTACTTCGCCACCATCCCCGCCCACCGTGTTCCCCTTCTGGCATACCCAATGCGCATAGCCACCATCACAATCCCTGCGGATACTTGCTGCCTCACCCCCCGAAAGCGTCTCCCCGCGAGTGTTCCAGACCCTAAAAGACGTGCAAATTACAGAAGGAAATAGTATTTATTGGAAGTTTCTTTTTTGGAGGTTAAGACTTCAATTTGCAACTCTTGTAAAAGATGATGGCTCTTGATCTTTAGGCTTGAAAATGTCAGAGGCTTTATATGAATATCTGGTTTGCATTACATGTGTTCTTGGATCCGTTGTTAGTGGTCCTTAGTCATGTAAATCAAACGAAATGAAAATTCTACAATCTGCTAGCATACTCTAAATATTTTCTAAATAAATAAATAGGTTTCCCTTTACTCTTTGCTCACTCTGAAATCATATGAAGGCTCTATTAAAGGATGGTTTAAATGGCAATACCTTGGAAAGGTATTAATGAATAAAAATTCAAGTTTGCTGAAAGACCACAGATGTTTCATATTTGCATACTCCACCCTTAACCACGCAAAAATCAGCCACTGCACTACCTCCTAGGAGTTGACTTATAAAATTTTACGTTAATGCCATGCAGTTTAAGAGTTGAATGCAATTTACTAGTCTGTGCTTATTTAAAGCATACTTTTTACTTTGTTGCTTCAATACTTACTGTATTTGATTGTTTTAGCCACACTAGTCTTGGTGAATAAATTTTGTCCTCTTGAATAAATAAATTCACTGACTCAAATGCACCAAACAAAAATCCAAAATGAGCTGCCTTACAAAAGTGCTTAGCTCCACCCCAAAGGAGAATTTTTTTACAGTAAGGAATTTATGGGTTGATTTTTGCTTTTTTTCTCTTTTGACTTTGGAAATTAGATTTATTTTCACCTGCTTAACGGCAGGTCACTTTAAAACCATCTTAATTTGTTAATTTGCTAACAAAGACAAATAATGAAATGAAAAATCAGCCTAGAGCCTGGTATCAAGAGTTAAGATTCTCCAATAGAATCTATTCAACCTTTTTGAATCACCTAAACTAAATTACCTCTTCAAATCTCTTTTATTAATTCAGTTTTGCTCTCTCAAATTTTACTGATCTTTTCATGCATTTTTCTTTTAAAGGTTTTTCTAGGAAATCCTCATGTTTGTAACTGTTCCACATTTCTGAAAGGAGGGGAACTTTGTAAGCATATCTGCTGGTAAGTGATTTTTCAATGAAGATCTTCCACAAAAGAGTATATTGGTGTGTTACATATTTTGCCTTTTTCATGGTTTGAATAACAACAAAATTAAAGAAATTTGGTGCTTGGGGAATATAAAGTTAAAATGGTCATAGCTTACCAATAAAATTTTCAGTATTTCATTTTATTCTGAAAACTGAATAACGTTTAAATTGGGAAACATTTTATAATGTTAATGCTTTTAAATAGAAAAAATCAATTTTAGATTCTCATGTACGAATGTGAAATCTAACTATAAAACAGGGGGGAAAATCCTGATCTTATCACTGATGATAATTATGTGGTTCATTTGAGATATTGCTGTGCTTCAACAAATTGTGTTTCCAAAATCACATTTTCTTGAATATCAAATGTTCCATTTTCTACATGTATACATAGGTTGAAAGTATTCACCTTTTCCATATTGGCCTATGGCAGTCAAGTTGCAAAATATTTTCCTTTTCAATTAACATTTGACTATGAAGCACTTTTAAATTTTTCATTTATTTTTATATATTTAGGGGGTACAAGTTCAGGTTTCTTACATGCATATATTGCATAATGGTGATGTCTGGACTTTTAGTGTACTAATCACCCCAATACTGAACATTGTACCTATTAAGTGATTTTTCAGCCTCTACTCCCTTCCCACCCTCCCAGTTTTTATAGTGTCTGATGTCTTATTTCACTCTATATGTGAAAATATATGACCCATTGTTTAGCTTTCACTTACAACTGAGAACATACAGTATTTGACTTTCTATTTCTGAATTATTTAACTTAGGATAATGGCCTCCAGTTCCATCCATGTGGCTACAAAAGACATGATTTCATTAATTTTTATGGCTGAGTTGTATTATATTTATATACATATACACACACACACATACACACATTTTATTAATGTGGTATATTTATATACCACGTTTTATGTATCCAGCCCGCCATTATGGATACTTACATTGATTCCACATCTTTGCTGTTCTGAATAGTGCTGTGATAAACATATGAGTTCAGGTATCTTTTCAATATAATTATTTCTTGCCCTGTAGATGTATACCCAGGAATAGGATTGCTGAGTCATGGTAGTTCTATTTTTAGCTTTTTGAGGAATCGCCATACTGTTTTTCATAAAGGTTGAACTAATTTACATTCCTAGCAACAGTATATAAGCATTCCCCTTTCTCCAGGTCCTTATCGACATTTGTTGTTTTTGGACTTTTTAATAATAGTCATTATGACATGTATAAGATGCTATCTCATTGTGGTTATAATTTCCATTTCTCTGATGATTAGTGATGTTGAGCATTTTATTATATGTTTGTTGGCCATTTGTATATCTTCTTTTGAAAAATGTCTATTCATGTCCTTTGCCACTTTTTAATGAGGTAATTAGGTTTTATCTTGTTGAGTTATTTCAGTTCTTATAAATTCAGGATGTTAGCCTTTCGTCAAATACATAGTTTGTAAATGTTTCTTACCATTCTTTAAGTTGTCTGTTTACTCTGTTGATTGTTTCATTTGCTGTGCAGAAGCTTTATAGTTTAAGTCCATCAAACTATTTTTCTTTTAGTTGTGTTTGCTTATGAAGACTTGATCATAAATTCTTTGCCCAGGCCAATGTCTGGAAGAGTTTCCTAGTTTTTCTTCAATTTTCCAAGTTTTTTGTAGTTTACAGTCTCACATTTAGGTCTTTAATCCATCTTGAGTTAATTTTTGTATATGGTGAAAACTATGAGTCCACTTTCCTTCTTCTGCATATGGCTAGCCAATTTTCCCGGCAACAATTATTGAATAGGATGTCATTTCGCTAATGTCTAATTTCGTTGACTTTAATTATAAATCTTTGAAGATGGAAGTAGAACTCCATTGACGATTATGTCTATTAAATCTGAAATTTTTTCTCTAGTGTCAGAATCTATTTGTAGGGTAATTAACCTCTAGAAAAGAAAAAAAACCTTTAATTTAAATACAAATCAACTCCTTTTGTTTTGCCTACCTATACTCATACTAATAAATTATTAATCTTATTTTAATTTATTTGATAGTTAACATGAAAAAATAAGAAATTAAGAAAAGATTATGACTTTCACATTTCTAGAGCTTGTCTTTACAAGTAAAAAACATTATATAATTATTTCTAATGTTTTTACTTATTTTGCTCTTTTATTTTAATCAGTTTTTATTAAGCATCTAGTAACACAAGTTATTTACTCTAGTTGACATAAAGATAAAATATGGTCCTTTCACAACTTACAATTTGGTATCATGATTATATTTAAAATAGAGTTTTTTTCCATTTTCATTTTATGTCAGGGAAAGGGTATTCTCTTTTATTATATAACTCATGTTGTACAATATTGTAACCATCAAGTAAATGGAAATACAATCAGTGTTTCACATACTAAAGTATATATAGTATCATTGAATAATAATTTAATAGGTATTTCCCACTTTTTATAAAAATTTGCATTCCATTTTAATTGGTAAAATTTTTAAATATTTTTTTCTATCATGTGTTAAAGAGGTGTATGTAGGAAAACAGCCATTTGGTACACTATCCAGAAAATTATTCCATTTCCAGAGAAATTTAAGGCAGTATCATAAATACCTAAATCCCCTCTTTATCCTTTCCCTGTGAATAACTGTATGTCATAAGAAATAAGTGGACTCTGTCTGACAAATCTCTTGACACCAGCTGTCATTTGTTTTCACTAATCATACTTTTTTCACATATGCTTATTTTAAAATATAAGCTTAGCAACTATTATAAGAGAAAATTGATGAGTTTTAAGTTTATTCATAACACTTCCCATAATATAAATCTTATAATTCAGTTTCTATTCTAAATATTTTTAAATGTCTTTTGAGTTTATGTCAAAAATAAATGTCTCAATTTTTTTTCTACTTGTGAATGTTAGGGTCTTGTTGAAAAAATTCAGGCTTCCGAGGAACCATGAATGTAAGTTTTGGGGTTTGGGTTTTTTGTTTTTATTTTACTAATTTAAAGTTAAAAAATATAAGAATTTTTTAATTTAACATTTTCTAAATTTAGATGGTTATTCTTCTAGGGAATCTGGTAACTCAGTAGCTCAGCTTCTTAAACTTAAGACACTTGGAACATTTTTCATCTTAAAAAAATGTAACTTTACATGTCATTTTCAAATTCATAGGCACTTAATAAAAACAAGTATGAAACAATGGCCAGTTATTAAGTAGAAAAACATTTATGTATTCTAAGAAAAGGTTACAGTGGTTTCTGTGTCTAAAATTATTTTAATTGTGAGAAAAACAGCGAATGTTACTTTTTTAGATCCCAGAAATAGACTGTTGGTATGGCACATTGTTTTATTCAAAAATGTTTGCTGAATGAACTTTTTTTGCAAAACAAAAACAGAGTAAAATGTAGTTTTTAGGTGAGTTCTTAAATTGAGTTTAGAGTCAGTTATATATTTATATAAGTTTAAATTACAGAGTTCTCAAAAATAAGAGAGAAAGAAAAATAATTGCAATACAGGTCACTTAAATTTGTACATTTTATAATAAAGATACTGTCATTGTGAAAGGGTTAACTGCAGTTAAGGAATTGTTTGACCTATACTAGACCCATCTGAGAACTGCATTTCTAAAAGTATTAATAAATTTTCTGATATTAATGAATAATTAAAGTGATAATTAGTTTTTTATTTTTTTTCTATTCCAAAAGGATTTGTTTTATTTAGGCAAGTTTATTTCCCCCTAGCTATTATAGAATTACAATCACAGTAGACTTATTTTTAAAATTATCCCAGATAATAAATTACCATTAGTGTTTCACAGGGATTTTTCTCTTTTTTCACTCTACATATTTTTTTAGAAATGTCCCCCATTTTCCATGCCTCCAACTGTTAACTCTGTACGGTGATTCCCAATCTTACCAGCAGACCAGTATTTCCAGTTGCCTTCTGGGGCAGCTCAATTTGGAGGTCCCATGGGCATCTTAAATACTGACTTCTCCATCTGTGCTCCGCTCTTAGATTCCCTACCTCACATAGTGGCTTTCCTTTTTATTTTCTCTTCAAAGCTATAAACCTTGATATTCTCTCTGATTTTTTCTCTCTCATTCTCTTCTGCCATATATCTACCCATACCACAAATCCTGCTTGTTTTACATCCTACATATTTCTCAAGTGTTTCTATTTCTCCATACTCATTCTTACCTTTGTTCCACTTTCCTCAGCCCTTAGTACCATTCTAAGTAGCCTCCTTGTTTCCAATGCCTGCACTTTGCACTTTGTCTTTCACCCTCCAGATAAACAGATTCTTTCTAAAATGTCAGCCTCTTCTTAATCCTCTCTCTCAGTCCCTTCATGCATGATGACTAGGTTGTATGATTTTATATATATTGTTTTCTTTTTGACTTCTCCATTGTGTTCACTGAAGTTAAATGTTGACTTTTCTCCAAAGTCTTATTCTCTACACTATTCTTCCATATCATTTTCACAAACTTCGATACTGAGGCTGTCCAATAGAAATATAACATACATGTGTAATTTTCTTT
>NW_012114633.1:6644744-6669673 GCF_000951035.1 Colobus angolensis palliatus
TGGTCTCGATCTCCTGACCTCGTGATCCGCCCGTCTCGGCCTCCCGAAGTGCTGGGATTACAGGCTTGAGCCACCGCGCCCGGCCCCATATGTAATTTTCTAGTAGCCATATTAAAAGAAGTAAAAAGAAACAGGGAAGTAATTTTAATATGTATTTTAACTTAACCCAGTACATCAAAATATTATTGTATCAACATGTAATCAATATAAAAGTTATCAGCTATTTTACTTTTTTTATACTAAGTCTTCAAAATCTAGCGTGTTTGTTATACTTACAGTGGATCTCAACTCTGACACTATATTTTCAATGGAAATATTTGATCTGTATATAGACTTCGTCAAACTTTTCAGTTGAAAAATAGATTCACATATCCAAATTGTTACATATTTATACATTTTTCTTTAACTATAGATTATCAGCTTTAAGTTAAAAACTAAATTTTTAATTTAACAAAATTTAAAATTTGTTTTGTCAGTCACACTCGTCAAATTTCAAGTACACAATAGCTACGTATGGCTAATGGCTACAATATTCAACAGTGTAGTTCTACCCAATTAAATTCAACAAATATTTATTGTGCCACATATTAGCCAGGAGCTCTGCTGGGTGCTTTTTATAAATTGAAAAATATGTATTGCTAGTATATGAATGTTTTTCATCTGCAAACACAGCAATTTTGTATTGATCAATTTAATATTTTACATTGTATTATTATTCTTTGCACTTATTGAAGACAGCAACCATTCAGTCTACAGTAGGGAATGTTTTAATGTTTAAAATTAATCCTATATAATTTGAGAATTTATACTTCCTTCTGAAATAAAGATTTTTTATATCTTTTGTATGTAAAATAAATTTTAATTAGTAAACATTGAGAAAATCCCATGTGTACAAAATACTAGAGAGTGTAATAATATTCAAAGTAAGTCTTAGTGATCTTAGAATTTATCATTTAAATTAAAGCTAGAATAAACATATATGAAAAATAAAGAAAACTATAAATAACTACTCCTTAGGATTATGTGTAGTATTTAAATAAGTGTGGAGGGAATGTTACTTGTAATGGAAGAGGAATGTTTTGAACATCGTTCAGAGATTCTTTTCTAAAAGGAATCTGGAAGCAATTATCTACATTCCAGTGTTGCATATAAGAAACCTGAGACTCTCTTTTCTTTTCAAAGACCGACAAAAAATGATTAGGTGGGAATTTTATTATGAAAAATGTTAATTTTTGAACGCTGAACATTCTTTTTTTCACAAACATTTTCCCAACAAAAGCTAGATTTACCACCTGATAGTTCCTTTTAAGTACAATAACTAGTGAATACTATCTGTTATTTTTGGAATTAAATATTTATGAATAAAATTAAAACTTCATTAAAGGAAATTTTTCTAAATTCTCACCAGAAAGATGTAAACTTTTTATTTTCTATTTTCCGTTTATGATTTTAAATGTATCATAAAACAGCCTAATATTCTGTCAGAATGATGTTTTCTGCTTTTATCAGACATTGTTACTTTATTATTTTTTGTTTGTTTGTTTGTTTTTGAGATGGAGTCTCGCTCTGTCGCCCAGGCTGGAGTGCAGTGGCAAGATCTTGGCTCACTTCAAGCTCCGCCTCCCGGGTTTACGCCATTCTCCTACCTCAGCCTTCTGAGCAGCTGGGACTACAGGCGCCCGCCACCACACCTGGCTAATTTTTTTTATATTTTTTTTTTCTTAGTAGAAACAGGGTTTCACCGTGTTAGCCAGGATGGTCTCGATCTCCTGACGACCTCGTAATCCGCCCTCCTCGGCCTCCCAAAGTGCTGGGGTTACAGGCGTGAGCCACCGCGCCTGGCTACTTTATATTTTCAATGCTATATAATCTCTGCTATATAATGACTTTCATTAAAAGTCATCAAAGGCTAGCTAATATTTCACTAAATATGGTATATTATAAGCAATTTAACTTTCTTCCATTATTAAGCATTTATTTCTAACTACTTGTTATATTCTTTGTATATGAAGCTTTTTGTTCTTTTCAACTATTTCCTTAGCCTAAAGTCTTATTGTGTTTTGGAGTAGAAGTGTTAATATTTTTATGTCTTCTCCTCATATGTACTGCCAAATATGTTGTCAGAATACTTTTGCTGATTTACAGTGATTTCAGCAATATGTCAATTTCTTTAAGTTTTATTTGTTTTTTGGATTCCTGTTTTTGGCACATTTTAACTGTAGTACTTAAGCATACAAAGAAAGATATTAACAGCATATTTAAGAAATATGAAAATAGAGACACATAGAAATATTTTTCCATGTTAGTAATATTTCTATAATTTTGGAAAGAAAGACAGCCACACAAAGGAGGAAAATACCAGATACAAGGTTCATAGTAATCTATCCATGCCTGGTAAATGAAATAAGAAAAGAGTTTCTATTCTCTGGTATATTTATTTATACCAGAGGATAAATAAATTTTAGGAAGATCTAAAATGTCTTCAAATACTTTTTTTTTATTATACTTTAAGTTCTAGGGTAAGAAATAACATAAGACAAACAAATCATAACATTTATGATAGTGTTTATTCAGTCAGTTTTATTTAGTGTCTGTGCTTTATTCTTATTTCAACTCATTTGCCTTTGATGCAAATAAAATTGAACATCTTCCACTGCCTTGTTTACTATTTGTGTTTTACGTGAATTGTATTTTGGCTATTTATTAGGATAAAACTGCAAACATTTCTTAATTATTATAAGCATTACTTTTTTCAAATGTTTTTCTAATCTGCTATAAATTTTTCTCTATGACATTATTCAATTTTGTTATACATATGAATTTTTGTGTTATTAAATCGGATCCTCTGTTCTTTTCATGTTTATTGTTTCGACCCTTTAAAAATTGTCTTTCTTCCATAGTATCAATAGTTCTTTGGAGTTTTTTTTTCTGCTCTTTTTATCATTTTTTTTCTTCATTATATAATAGCATCAGTGTGTAATTGTTTTGGTATAAGTTGGAGGTTGGTATTTGGTTTGAGTTAATTTTCTCCATATTGCCACCCAGTTATCTCAGTAACAGTTATTAGATAATACTTCTTTTGCTCTTTGTTTTACAATGTTTATTATTTAGAGCATCTCATATATTATTACATTTATTACTTGTACAACACATTGTGATGTCAGTTTAGATTAGCTGCCTTGCTCTTCTCTTTCAAAATATTCCTGTATAATCTTATGCATTAATTTTTCCAAATTCACTTTAGAAGAGTTTGTTTCTTTTATTTTCCAGTTCACATTTTACCACACAGAACAGTTTGTTGCCAACTTCTTTTATGAAATTTTATTCTTCAGTATTTCTGCTGACCCAGTGCATCTTTATTCCCCAAAGCACAATATTTTGTTATTTATTTTTCTCTCCTTTTTTAGAGAGCAGATGTTGCTGTGTCTCTGTGACAAATAGCCCTTCTTCCCCAAAGTAATGGTTAATTAATGTATGATGCCCTCCCACAGTCCACTTGCCATTCCACCTCAGACAGGGAGCCGCGATTTCTGTATTGAAATGTAACTGTGATGTTTTCAGTGTTTTTAGTGTTTAGTTGGGGGGCCTTTCCAGAAAAACAGAGCATTTTATTATCTTGGAAATAATTTTTAATTCATATATAGTAAAAAGATACATAAAATGAATAGAAAGCAGGGGACCGATAACAACTAGCATTTAAATTATGACATGTTCAGGAGTAGGAGAGGGAAGGGGGAAGCAGCAAAGAGATGGGCCAAGGAATAAAGAATCTAGGATTCCCTGATCAAAACTATAGGTACTTAGAATATCATTCCCTTAAGGATTGCAGAATGGAGAAAATTCAGAATTCAAAACATGCACATGCTAATGGTGCAGGCAATATAGTAACTAATAGATTGTCCTGAGAACCACTGACCAAATCTGTTGAGGACGAGGCTAATGAGACACTCTTTTGTAGGTATGCAAAACAGAAACAAAATATTTACAATTAGTTAAGTCTTGCTCTTCCATTATTTTTTAATTCACTTATTCATCTAACAAATAATTACAGTATCTCAGATATCAGTTTCCTCCTTATGTATTCATGTCCCATTTATTTTAATATTCTTATATGTTCATAAAATATTGTTTATGAACAAGTGAACAACTCAAAGTATAATACATGATTGTAACACCAATCCAAGGATGAGCACTATCATATTCAAGTGCACTGTTTGCATTGACTCATTTTTAGTAACAGGAAAAAAAAAATTTATATTTTTTCATATGACTCTTGTGACATTTTGGCTCTGAAAAAAATGTAAAGAAGTGGTCAATGTCAGTGTGATAATTCAATCAAAACTGTCTCTCTGATATTTGAAAGAAAATTCTAACTTTCAGCATAAGTTGTTACCTCTCTGTAGCTCCAATTTTGTGACTGAATTTTAATACTTTGGGATTTTTCACTAGCTGCTTTACAATTGGGTCTTGGAGAAAGAGAGATAAGTGACTTGCTTCGGGGGATACATCGAGTTCAAACTCCCCAACCAGGAACAAATGACCACAATGAACATGTTGAAGAAGATGGGTACATTAAACAGAAGGAAATCGATTCCGAGGATATCTGCTCTATTTGTCAAGAGCTACTTTTAGAGAAAAAGCTTCCTGTCACCTTTTGCAGGTGATGTATTTTTTCTTTGGATTCTTAAAACTAATTAAAAATTCTAAAACATATTTGTGATTTATTACCTTAGGAGACTTGATAGGGAAAAAATAGACAACTTTACCTACCGCTAATTTATACTTAATTAAATTCCTTTGTTTCCTAACACACACACATATATTATATATTTTTATATATAGTATATATATTTACATGTTATAATATATATTATATATGTTAGGAAACAACATATATATATGTGTGTATGTATGTTGTGAGCTAAATATATGCTCTTACTCTAAATCTTTCTGAGCTACACTACAAGGGTAAAAATTGAAGCATAATTCCACAATTATTCCTCCTCCTACCTTAAGTAACAGGAGTAGAGTAATTTCTCTGTTTTTATTTTATACACATGAATAAATGTTATGGCTTATTATAGTTATAAAGACTTCTCTGGAAGTAAAGATTATTTTACTTTGAAATTACAAAAATTATTTTCAGTTTTTCAAAATTCTATCTTTAAACCTAAATAATTCAATTTTCACATATGCACAAATGTTTACTGAGAATCTAATGTTCATACTTTTCTTCACAGCACTATAAGGTTGGACTTGAAAAATTTGGACAGCCATTTGCCATTGCTATCTTTTTCTCCTGATCATTCTTTTTTCTTCTGATAATTTAACAAAACTTTTGTACACACTGTAGTTGTTCATATGTCTGCTTCTATTGCATATTGTAAAATTATTAACTGCTTTCCAAAATAGTATTTCTCTCAGCAGCTATTTCTTTGGTACTGCCATGTACTATGTGACTTCTGGAAAAGTATGGTGGCACCCCTGCTCTCAGTGAAGCATTTTATTAAAATAATCATTATTATTTTCCTTTGTGTTAAGCCTATATTCATTCTCACTTTACAAATGAAAATATTTTAATGTTGCAAAATCTTTCACCATTTCATTGCAATGAAGGAAAATTTAAGTTTGGAATTCCGATGTATTAAAGATGATAGATTACTAGAGTGAGTGAGTGTGTGTGTGTATGTAATCAAGCTATAGCTGAAAATCAGTTCAGAATCTATTTTTATGTGGAATAAAGATGGTAGCACAGGAAATTTTACTTATATAAATATATATGTAATATATATATACAATGGATATATAAAACTGCTCTATACAAATGATAAACTTGAATTTTTATCTCTCATAGGTTTGGCTGTGGCAATAGTATTCATATAAAATGCATGAAAATCTTAGCTAATTATCAGAGTACATCAAACACTTCCATGTTGAAATGTCCTCTGTGCAGGAAAGAGTTTGCACCATTAAAACTTATTTTGGAGGAGTTCAAAAACTCTAGCAAACTTGTAACTTCAGCAGAGAAAGAGAGACTGGACAAACACCTTGGAATTCCCTGTAATAACTGCAAACAATTTCCAATTGAGGGGAAGTGTTATAAGTAAGTGTTCTCTGTAAACTATAAACATGTGTTCTTTTTATTTTTTTACATCAGGAAACTTTGAGCATTAGAGCACCCATTCTATAGCCTCTCTCTTCCTGCATATACTGTTTGACTTGTGTGACAACTGCTTATTTAGGACTTACAGACTGACCTCTATCTCAGTCCAGCATCTCAGGAACTCCAATCATTTTATTTTCTTCTGTGCAAGGGTATTGTTTTGAGCTCTGGTCTAGATTGGGTCTGAAGTAGCACCCCATCCCAGAAGCTCTGGACACAGGATAGGTGGCTTTAGCCTAGATGAGTTTCCAAGCTCAGAGCCTTGCTGGATCTCTCACCGTCTGTAACTTTATTTGAACTACCTTTGAGGTCAGTTCCAAAAATTCCAAAGATTGGGCCAGAGGGACATTGACTAGATTGACTGAATATTTAATCCAGTCCTCCCTACTCCAAATTGCAATGAGTACAGGTTTTACTTTCTTTCATATCTTATACTTAAACAACAACTACAAAAACATAGTAATTATTAGAGCAAACAGTTTTCACTGTGAGTAACCCCCAAACTTTCCCACAATTCTCACGATAAAACATAAAGTAATTGCTATGCCTAGGAAATTGTATTTTCTTAATTAAAATTTTAAGTTAACAGTACATTAATAAGAAAACATTATTTCAATCTTTGTTACATTTTTTTGAAATGCATCAGTTTATTTTTCAGCCTTCTTGAATTACATTATGATGAGCCCAATTTAAATTATATATATATTAAAACTCATAAAGCCATAAAACATTATCACATCCAACAACAAATTATACCTATCTCCTTTGAATTTAGTTTTGTTTTCTGTATGTGTTACACAGAAGAAAGTTAATTATTCACAAAAGTGTTTGCTGGAAAATGGCTGGCCTCAGAAGGCTCCTAGGGAGGACTCTAACTTGGGGAAGAAGTACAAAATGTTTACAAACTTTTAGCAAGAGGTATTTAGCTAGGTTCAGGAATGTTGTTTAAAGAGGATTCCAGGAAAAGGAAGGACTTGATCTTATTAGCAGCCGTCATATGGGCAATTTAAATTTTCTCAAGAGGGGTGGATAGCACAGTGAGGGAGGGGCTAATGTCATATGTGAAAGAGGGGGCTGGGACATGTAGGGGAACAAGGACATGTGAGGGCCACAGTATAAAATTCTCAGTGCTTACAATCAATGTTCCCCAAATGGTTTACATACAACTTTAGTATAAATCTTGCTTTTAGGTATGTTGTTGATGACAGTACACTCCTGTCACTCAGAGCTTTCTGACTGCTTTTTCTGTCCTTGGGCATTATTCTTCCTACTAAGTAAACACATGACCCACTATCCTGCCGATTGCCCACTAGTGACCCTACACTCTCCTTTGAGAATCTTTTCTTGTCTCATAACTTCTCCTCTAGGGATCTTGCTAACAATTGCTCATCTCTGTCTCCATTCTCTTTTACAAATTAAAGAATGCATTTTCAATGTTTGTGACTCCATCCATCTTCTATTCCCTCGAGTACTGACATTTCAGTCATCAGTTTGAAAAACTATTTCCATTTCTTTTAGGAACACGTTGAGTAGGAGACAAGATTAACTAGAAAGTTTCTTCATTCCTTCTTCATTAGAATTTCAGAATTTAACTACTTCATCTTTTAAGAGGTTAATTGCAAAATTACTAGATATATGTTAAAATACAGAGATGCTTAACTTTTTTTTAGCCCAACATACTTTGATGTATTGAATAAATGGCACCATTTCTTCAACTCATTGCTGTTAATTATTAAAATCTTCCCTGTATGTACAAAGAGTAATAATGAATAAATTAGCATTTGCTTCTTTTAAGATGTCTGAGGAACATATTTTCTTAAATTTCTCATGGCAATAATCTTCTAAATATTTGATAACTTGAATAATAAGTTTACTTGATTACTGCTCAGAATATTTTCAGTTTGGTAAATTATGCTGCAAGTAATTTAAAATCCTCTGCTTGTGACAAAATTTTTATAAACAATATAACTTTTAGATTGGGCTTTTATGGAAAGTGTTTTTTTTTTTTTTTGATTTGTCAATAGTTTTTACTGAGATCTTTTATGTTTACCTTTTTCCATTCTGTGGGAAAGAAAGAATATAATTTTTATTTTCAAGAAGTATGCTGCCAACTCTAACTCTGGCACTCATGAAACAACTGGAAAGCAGAACTGGATAATCAAGTGACAGAGTATCTAATAGACTGTAGATCCTATAAGAATGTAGAGAAAGAGGTAAATGAAAGCTAAGGTAGTCTGAGAAGGCATCATGGAAGGGGCATGTGGTGGACAAAATAATAGACTTCCTAAAACGTCCACATCCTTATGCCCAGAACTTATATGTCATAGAGGAATTAAGGTTGCACAGGAAATTAAGGTTTCTAATCACTGACCTTGAAATAAAGAGGTTATCCTGGATTGCTTGAATAAGCCTTGTGTAATCGTATAGGTTCTTAAAAGTAGAAGAGGGAGGCAAGAAAGTCAGAGGGAAATGTGATTGTGGAAGAAAGGCAGAGATGCTACTTTGTTTGTTTTGAAATGGTCACAAGCTAATAAATGTAGGCAGCCTCTAGAACAGCAGTCCTCAAACATTTTGGCACCAGCGACCAGTTTTGTGGAAGACAATTTTTCTACAGGGGTTATTGGGGGATGGTTTCAGGATGAGACTGTTTCACCTCAGACCATCACGTACTAGATTTTCATAAGGAGCACACAACCTAGATCTCTCATGTGCACAGTTCACAGTAGGGTTCACACTCCTATGAGAATCTGATGCCACCGCTGATCTGACAGAAGGTGGAGATTTGCTCTCCCACAATTCAGCTCCTGCTGTATGTCCCAGTTCCAAACAGGCCACAGACCAGGTCAGCGCCTGGGGTTGGGGACCCCTGCTCTAGAAGATGGAAAGAGCAAGGAAATAGATTCTCCCCTAAAGCCCCCTAAAAGTAACACGGCCCTGCCAACCCGTTGGTTTTAGCACACTGAAACTCATTTCAGACTTCTATCCTATGGAAGAGTAAGATAATACATTTGTGCAGTTTAAGCTAAGTTTGTAGCAAATTTTTACAGCAGCGACAGGAAACTAATACACAGTGTGACTTGAGATGATCCTTGTCATGTTTGAATTGTTCCCAGGAAGTTTTGGTCTGAATTTTTCACCCAAAACCATCACAATAATAGGATGTTTTTTCTTGCGTGTTTTGATGTTTTGTATTTTTAGGTGTACCGAGTGCATAGAATATCACTTATGCCAGGAATGTTTTGATAGCTGCTGCCATCTTTCCCACACGTTTACATTTCGTGAGGTACAGTATCCATCTTGAATCTAAAACGGTGTTTCTATTTGTTCTGTTGTAGAGCTAAGTCAGTCTAAGAATAAGAAGAATAACAACACTGTGAAACAGAGCTGATTGGTTTTTAATATAAACCTAAAGCTATATTTTTAGGAGAACTCTTTTTCATAAGGATGTACAAAGCAACCAGTTCTTACACTGGTAATTTATAAAATCTAACATGATAAGAAACATCTGATGACACTATGAATAAATTTTCGGAACAGAAAATATAGCCATCAAACTTGAATATTAGTTTTTAAAAAGCTGTCAACATTACAAATTGTCTTATAATGAAAAGCCAAAACATTTATGATTTTCTCTTAAGTTTTCTTACATAAACAATAATGAAACATGGAATTTTACTGGGATAATTTAAATCGTACACTTTAAAAGTATCTCCTGATGTTGAATAATATTACTACTTTCTGCTTACCAGACAAGATAAAATAAAACATACACAATTATTGTTATTTCTTACCTTAAAAAGTAATGCCATTATAGCAGCTGTGCAATAGCATGAGACTCACTAACAATTTGTAAATACTTTAACGTGTTGAAAAATAATATATATGCTTAAAAATATTGTGTATTGGCCGGGCGCAGTGGCTCACACCTGTAATCCCAGCACCTTGGGAGGCCAAGGTGGGCGGATCATGAGGTCAAGAGATAGAGACCATCCTGGCTAACACGGTGAAACCCCATTCTCTACTAAAAATACAAAAAATTAGCCAGGCGTGGTGGTGGGCGCTTGTAGTCCCAGCTACTCGGGAGGCTGAGGCAGGAATGGCATGAACCCGGGGGATAGAGCTTGCAGTGAGCCGAGAATGTGCCACTGCACTCCAGCCTGGGTGACAGAATAAGACTCCGTCTCAAAAAAAAAAAAAAAAAATTGTGTATTATTCACATTATTGATATGCAACCTACTAATTTTTATCCACAAAATGAAAATATCCATGACTTTGCAAAGTAACATCTACTTTTCACCTATTACAGAAAAGAAACCAAAAATGGAGATCACTAGAAAAAAGAACAGATGAAGCCGTAAAATACATAGATACTAAAAATGAGATAGAAGAAAAGATGTCACATTTTCAAGAAAAGCAAGAGTGAGATTCCCAGTAAAATTTATATTTCTTGTATGACCGAATCTTTGAATAACTTTTCAATTTGAATAATTTGTATTTATTCTCCTATTTATTATTTAATTATTATTAAGCATTTAGATACTAGGTGGCATTGTACTATCCAGTTGAAGAGTAAGGCTGTAGAGTCAGACTGCTTGAATCCAATCATAGTTCAACCACACATTGTCTATGTGACTTGTGGACTAGTTACTTCACTTCTATCTGCCACATTTTCCTCATCTTTAAAATGGGAGTAATTGTTGAAACCAATCTTGTAGGAATTTTGTGAGTATGAAATGAGTTAATACACACAATAAATATTCAAATAATGTCATCTATTATTTTTAATTTGACCAGAAACTATACTAGATACTAGGGATACAGTGGTTTCCTCAGTAATCAAATGATCGACGTAAATGTAAAATTGAAACTGACATCAGTTATGTTTAAATAAAATCAGATTCAAATATGTTTGAAATTTGCCTTTGAAATAATTGGCCTCTGGGGGAAGAGGTCTCCAGACCTTTTGCAGTAGTCCTGTTCAATTACAGAAAATTTAGGCTGGGCGCTGTGGCTCAAGCCTGTAACCCTAGCACTTTGGTAGACCAAAGCAGGTGGATCACCTGAGGTCAGGAGTTCGAGACCAGCCTGGCCAACATGGTGAAACCCCGTCTCTACTAAAAATACAAAATTAGCTGGGCATGGTGGCACATGCCTGTAATCCCAGCTACTCGGGAGGCTGAGGCAGGAGAATTGCTTGAAACTGGGAGCCAGAGGTTGCAGTGAGACGAAATGGCAACACTGTACTCCAACCTAGGCAATGGAGTGAGACTCTATCTCAAAAATAGAAAGAAAGAAAGAAAGAAAATGTAGCCTGTCGTATAATATTAAGAGATTGTGTACATTATGAAACACATAGAAAAGAGACAACTTTTAAAGGATGGGATTAAATAGAAACTAAAAATACTTTCAGTGAATCAACTAAACAAAAAATGTGCTTGTTCTCACTAAATATACACACACACACACACATACATATAATACACCCATACCCCCACACACGTGCACATACACACTATCCAAACTTCAATTGATATATAGCCCATGCCTATGGGTACTGCACACACGTTGGAGACCAGAGCTCTTGTGGGGCATCAAATGAGCCTACACAAAGGCTTTGCAACTCCATTTTCCCTGCACAGGTATCATACTTCATCCTGTTAGAATGCTAAGTTGTATAACTAATGGTTGGACTTAGGAGATATTGGGGGACAGGGAGTTCAGAAGGAGAACATTAGGGGAAGAAGGACATTTTAGGCAGAGAAAATGGAATAAATAAAGAGAATTTGAGGATAAGAAACAGTAGGTAACAACCTTAAAAGAGTACTAAAAATATACATTTTCATTGAAATTAGATGACCCTGGTAAGGCAATTTCTTTAATATGATGGGGATATATCTGCAGAGTAATGAGAAGTACAAACTTTTCTGAAGAATATATTTGAACTTCGTTCTGAACGACTTTTGAATGATAGGAACATATCTGACCTTTTAACCGAACTTTTTTTTTTCTCTTAAAGATTTGTTGTATCTGTTTTACCAGTTGCAATGGCATCAAATAGCAGTTAACTCAGAGTATATCATCTTAGTTATGTCAGTCAGTATTTTTGGTACAAAAAAAGGAGTTGGTACTTTTAGAGTTACATTAACATAGTCTAACAATATGGAAGTGATAAGAATATACCCCAAATGAAAACAAATTTCTTTATCTCTTATGATCTACCAATTTACTATAGTAGCCTGGAATATTTAATGTGGCTTACTATTCACTTCACTTCCTACCAGAAGACAGAGTGAATTGGGTTGTATTTTTCTAAACAGTTGCCTAAGTGTTGACTCAGACTAAAATATTATAATTTGAGTATATGGTCTGATTTTATTGACCTTAAAGTGCAACTCAAACTCAAAAATTTTGGGTTAGAGTTTTTATTTGATATGACTACTTAAAACTTTTTTTTTTTTAAGGTGAAGTCTCACTGTCGTCCAGGCTGGAGTACAGTGGCGTGATCTTGGCTCACTGCAACCTCTACCTCCTGGGTCCAAGGGATACTCCTGCCACAGCCTCTTGAGTAGCTGGGATTACAGGCACCCACTACCATGCCTGGCTAATTTTTCTGTATATTTTTTAGAGATGGGGTTTCGCCATGTTGGCCAGGCTGGTCTCAAACTCCTGACCTCAGGTAATGCACCCACCTCAGTCTCCCAAAGTGCTGGGATTACAGGTGTGAGCCACCGCACCTGGCCAAAAACTTTGTTCTTTGTGAAGTTGGATCCATATTGTTCAGGATCAATAAAATAGATCATTTAACTTTATAATATATGAGATTGATTATCTTTAGTTCAAGAAAACCTAGGGTTCATTGCATTATTTATATAGAGACTACTTACCTGTGCTATTGATCATTTCCTGATCTATAGTAACATGTAAACACTCATGTCTCTTCTTCTCATTCAGCCAAGTTTACACACCAAAACACGTTGTAAGATCATTGCCTCTCCAACTGATTACTAAGAATAGTAAGCTTCTTGCTCCAGGCTACCAGTGTCTACTTTGTTTGAAGGCATTTCATCTTGGTCAACATACAAGATTGCTACCATGTACTCACAAGGTAAAAGTCACATCATTTTAGTTTTACTTTCCCTGTAGGGTCAATTATCACAAATGAAGTGACAATTTAAGTCTGTCCTTTTACTTTTGAGTTGTACTCTGTACAGAGGTGTTCACATTGCACAGCACATAGAGAAAAAACTGCCACAGAGACTACTGAGAAGGCAGCTTTCTCCCTGAGGATGTGTTTATACTGATTAGTACTCATTTCTGTATATACTATCTAGGAAAGATAAAATGGTACTTTAAGTTAGATTCCTTTATCTACTTTAGTTATCTGTAGAAAGAAAAAGGTTATAGAATACTAATATTTGGCTATGTATTTTTATGAGTCTTAAGATGAAAACAGAAATGCCTAAGTTGACAATTATTATTTCATATGAACTCACTAGAATCAGGATAATACTACTTGATCACTATATAATTGATAAGCAACTACATAGTGGTTGATAACCAACTTTTTTTCTGAAATAAAGTTGCTTCAGTAAATAAAGTTTCAGTAATAAAGTTTTAGAGTCAGCCTTACTTAAAATGGCTAATTGTTTTATTTCCAAAAATTTAATTTGTTATTTTATATTTTACTGTTATCAGATCCATTTTCAACCCCAGTTGGTTATGACTTTTAAAATAATTTTCATTAGAAATAATTAGCAGTGAAATTAATAGCTTTAAGTAGAGAACTTTTAACAAAATTATGAGTGCTATCCATAAAAGGCTTTGCATTTTAATATAGAAAATGGAAATCAGTCCCTACATCAGTTATATTTAGAAATGAATTTCTTCAAAATATTTTCATGAAACTTGATAAATAATTATTTTTCAATTTTGCTAAATATTTTAAATCATACAATTCTGAAACTGGGGGAAATTTACTTGAATAATATTATAAACAAGATTAGTATGGTTCTGATTAGCTCATCTTTTTTTAAAGTTTCACAGGAAATGTATTGACAATTGGTTATTCCACAAGTGCAATTCGTGCCCTATTGATGGACAAGCTATATATAACCCTTTAACTTGGAAAAATTCAGCAGTGAATGGACAAGCACATCAATCTATTTCAAACAGAGACATCATTCATCTATCAAAGCAGAAAGAGCCAGATCTTTTTATTCCTGGTACTGGATTAGTCTTAAAACAAAATAGACTTGGAATTTTACCTAGCATACCTCAGTGTAATTTTGATAAATTGAATACACCTCAAAGCCCAAAAGATGCCTGTGAGAATATACCAATAGACAATCTATGCTCTATCCAATTAGATAATTCAAATTCAAGAAAATTAACCTATGAATATAAAATTAGCCAACATTTTCCCAGATATCTTCAAGATTTACCCATGGTATCATTTGGGAAAATACCATCTCAAACATTTCTTCCCCCTATTGTTCATAAGAATATCGTATGTCCCACTGCAATGGAAAGTCCATGCATCAGTGGAAAATACCACACTAGTCAAAGCCGGATGACCAAAGGCTGTACATGTAATAACCACAACCTAAAGAAGACTCCTGGCACTAAAATAAGAGAGGACAATAAGAGATCAACTGTACTTCCAGAGGATTTCAATCTTATTGTCAATTGGAGCACAGCTAAACTTAGTTTGTCTAAAAGGTATAATAACTGTATGGGGGAAATTACACGAAAATGTAGTCATCTGTCAAGACAGCCTGTGTCTCACTCTGTAAATACAAAAGGTACTGAGCTATCTTTAATAATAGAAGGAGTTCAATTGTGAAAAAGAATTTTTATTTACTATTAGAAAATATTTGAATGTTGAGCATAAAAAATGTTTTATGTAGAACATAAAAAGCACATATAGTCTTGACAAATGTATATAAAATTCTCTCTTGGAATTTGCCTACTTACCTATAAACAGCTCACTACACTTAAAGGAAATGATTCTATTACTTATATGACTTATAGCATTAGGTGTCTTCATGAGTATATTCAGGATGTTATAAATAATGAATAATTTTTAGAGCCTTTATCTTATTTTATTCTGATGTTAGCAATGTTTTACTTAAATTAAGGAAATAGGTTTTTCCTACTTTGAGTCACTGTTTTCAAATATTTTTTATGGTAGCATATAACATGCAGGGATTACTTCCCGGTACTTCTGTATTTTCTGCATTTTTCTTGCACTAGTAATTACCACAAACCGATAAAAAAAAAAAAAAAACTTGAAAAACTCCATAAAGGAGTTTTCTTATACATGAAATGAAAATAAAATGAAATACTATCAGCTATGTCACATTTATAATGGTCTTACTGTTTTATTTTCAAGAAACTTATATAAATACTTCCAAATTTCTTAATACAATCACTATTATTGAAGGATCTGTAATTTTAAATCTGCTCTATTTTCAAAGTAACCATTGTTTCAAAATGTACATTTGAAAAAATATAACCCTTAGATTTTTATTTTAAATTATATGGCTCAGTTTCTTTTCAAATGTTTTTAAAATTATTGATGCTATATTGATTTGTGTTATCTGTCACAAGGAAAAAATATTACATGATAATTTTTATCATGGTAATAATGTAATACATAGGTCTATGAAACAACTCTTGAAGATATCAAGCAAAATTCTCTGAAAAGAGTATTTGCATTTAAAGAAGTGATTAAATTGAGGTTAATCGTAAACAAAGTAGTTAATAAAATGTAGTTCAGAAACAGTAACTGAGAGTTAATTATAATATGAGCTGCATTTGAAAACTGAATGAAAGTTTGTCTTGCTGCTGACATACAAATGGATGGCCAAATAAATTTGTCAGCAATTCAGAATTTTATCAGCCTATTTGTCTTGAAAGAGAGAGCTAAGGAAACTGCAAATTAATTTTCCAGTTAATAAAATATTATTTAGGTTCCCATAGATATTTCACCTTTCTTATTTATTTTATAATTTTTTTCATGAACTTATATTTTAAGTACCAGGGTACATGTGCAGGATGTGCAGGTTTGTTACACAGGTAAATATGTGCTGTGGTGGTTTGCTGCACAGATCAACCCATCACCTAGGTACTAAGCCCAGCATCCATTAGCTATTCTTTCTGATGCTCTCCTTCCCTCTGCCCCCAAGACAGGCCCCATTGTGTGTTGTTCCCATCATTCAGCTCTCACTTATGAATGAGAACATGCAGTGTTTGGTTTTCTGTTCCTGTGTTAATTTCCTGAGGATAATGGCTTCCGGCTTCATTCATGTCCCTGCAAAGGACATGATCTCATTCCTTTTTATGGTTGCATAGTATTCTATGATGTATAAGTACCACATTTTCTTTATCCAGTCTATCATTGATGGGCATTTGAGTTGATTCTGAAATCAACCAATTGCGGTTGTGAATAGTGCACAATGAACATTCATGTGCATGTATCTTTATAATAGAATGATTTATATTCCTTTGCATATATACCCAGTAATGGAATTGCTGAATCAAATGGTATTTTTGCTTCTAGATCTTTGAGGAATCACCACAATATCTTCCACAATGGTTGAACTAATTTACACTCCTACCAACAGTGTAAAAGCATTTCCTTTTCTCCACAACCTCGCCAGCATCTGTTGTTTCCTGACCTTTTAATAATCATCATTCTGACTGGCATGAGATGGTATCTCATCGTGGTTATGATTTGCATTTCTCTAATGATCAGTGATGTTGAGCTTTCTTTCATATGTATCGGCCACATGAATGTCTTCTTTTGAGAAGTGTCTGTTCATGTCCTTTGCCGACTTTTTAATGGGATTGTTTTTTTCTTATAAATTTAAGTTCCTTGTAGACTCTAGATATTAGACCTTTGTCAGATAGATAGATTGCAAAAATTTTCTCCCATTCTATAGGTTGTCTGTTCACTCTGATGATAGTTGCTTTTGCTGTGTAGAAGCTCTGTAGTTTAATTACATCCCATTTGTCAATTTTTGCTTTTGTTGCAGTTGCTTTCAGTGTTTTCATTATTAAATCGCTGCCCGTGTCTATGTCCTGAATGGTATTGCCTAGGGTTTCTTCTAGGGTTTTTATGGTTTTAGGTTTTATGTTTAAGTATTTAATCCATCTTGAGTTAACTTTTGTAGAAGGTGTAAGGAAAGGGTTCAGCTTCAATTTTTTGCATATTGCTATCTAGTTCTCCCAACCCCACTTATTAGATAGGGAATCCTTTCCCCATTGCTTGTTTTTCACTCTTCTTTTTAAAAGAACCCTTCAAAACAGATAGACAATCTTTTGGAAAAAAAATAGATATAGGACTATCAACAGTAAAAAAGTTGGAATGCTAGTTGAGATAATGCCATAAAATTCATGTTTTAGTTACGAGAAAGATATAATATGGATACTATTCTTGCACTAGTCAAACTGGTTAATGAATATTTAGCAATTTTAATTTTATTGTTGCAGTAATATACAATATACCAAATATTCATGATTATAAAAGGAGAGTAGAAATTAGCTAATACAGTAATGATTCCTTGACCACATAAGCAAGCTTTGCTCAGAGTTGGGGTTGTAAATTAGGTGACTCAACAAGGATAAGTTAAATAATTTTTCAATTTTTTAATTAGGCAAAATAAATTGCACAAAACTTGTCTGGTTTCTAAGAACAAAATTTATCTTATTTGTGAGAAAGGGGAAATGGACTGAGATCAGCATAAAACATACTTCTGGGCAGTGGTGAATAATATGACAGGCGGTTTAGAGCCTAGAAGAGGAGAAATTGAAATATTGTAGGCAAGTAAGTCTAGGGTAAAGCCATGTGGATGAACATATGGGAGAAGGCACTGCCAAAAGCTGTCCTTTGGAAAAATTTTTTCTCGCCACTGTCTTTTCAGGTCAGTCTGGGCAATGCGTCTCCCATCTACCATAAGGAGAAATAGAGAATATTTGACAAATTAAAGAAACATTTAGAAGGTGATCAGTAAGGAAAAGAAGAAAAGCAAGTCTAAAAATGCTTTTTGTGTTAGGTGTTACTTGTGCTCACCAATAATGTCTGGCTCCTTTCCAGGCATTTGAGAAACTACAATTTCCAGCATCATTGGAGTTAGGCAGATTTGGGGACTAACTCTGACCAATGGCAGTTGCCATCCATTTTCAGATTGCACCCACATACCCAGATGACCCATCCAGAAACCAAGCCCAAGTCTTTTCCTTCTGTGTAAGCTTGTTGCAGACATGAGCCAAAGAAGGGGCAGTGTCCAACACTGGTGGATTACATGGGAGTCTGGGCTCTCTACTCAAGCATCTTAACTTCTGATACTGTTCATGCTCACATCTGGACTTACCAATTCTGTATTATGATGGATTGCTGCCAGCTCTGTGAGGCAATGGATCTATCTGACAGACCCCAGTTGCTGACGGGCATTTGCAGATAATCAATCAATTGGTATCCCATGGTTAGGTGCCCCATCTCCACCAGGGCATGCCATGAGTTGTTTTTCAAAGGTATATTGCATAGCCTTGTTCCAAAACTTCAGGTACATACATGTGATTCTCCATATTGGGCTTTCCAGAAGCTCCAAAGGTCATCTTTACCTACCACCAATACCTCTAATACCATAGAGTCTACCAGGTTGCATGGCCCAGGCAGTAGAACTGCTTATACCACTGTCTAGACTTGCAGCCCAGCCAAGTTTTTCCTGTTCTGGGTCCCCCCCAAATCTGACAGCCATTGGTATTATCCAGCATATGGGCCACAGCAGTAATCCCATGCATAGAATAATGCAATATGCCACCCATATAACTCAAAGATGTTGAACTTCTTTTTTTTGTGTGTGGTGAGAAGTAAAAGATGTGATCAGTTGTCTTTTATTTGAGAATGAATATCCTGGTATGTCCCCGTTCATAGGAACCCTATAATTTTAATAATGTGAAGGCCCCTGAATCTTTGTAGGGTTTATCTTCCATTCTGTATAGCACTTGTGTCTTAACGAGGATTATGGTAACAACTTCTTGCCCATCTGGCCCAATTAACATAACAGCATTGATGTAGTAAATCAATGTACTCTTCTGCAAGATGTTCAAATAATTTGGAGGACAGGAGAGTTGGCATAGTCCTAGGTCAAAACTGCAAATATATAATATTGCCTATTCTGTGTGAACAAGAGCCCTTTCTGACCTTAGCAGAATAGAATACATTCACCATATTAATGGATTTACATCATGTACCTGAGAACATAATGATCTCCTGTAGCAAAATACCACATCCAGTATGGCTGCTGCAATTGGGATTACAATTTCATTGAGTTTGCAGTAGTCTGCTTTCATCTTCCAGAATCTTTCCAGTTTTTGCAAGGGCCATACGGGTGAATTGATGGAGATTTCATATGGACCAACAACTCTGCATCTTCTA
This sequence comes from Colobus angolensis palliatus, assembly GCF_000951035.1. Classification (NCBI taxonomy): domain Eukaryota; kingdom Metazoa; phylum Chordata; class Mammalia; order Primates; family Cercopithecidae; genus Colobus; species Colobus angolensis. The sequence goes on from NW_012114633.1 coordinate 6,664,349, forward strand.
GATTCTTAAGAGAGTGGCACTAATTTTCACCATCCACTTAGGGATGTGATATTGGTTTTGATTTATTATATTTGCTGAATTTGTGTAACAATTTTAAAGACTTATACTTTCCCCCTCTTCTATGATTATCTTTATGCCACCGGCCAAGAACCCAATGTGAGGCTTGTAGCAATTATTTAGTATGTTATTCTCAATTATACTTTCAGGGACTAGGGAAATAACCACTTAAGAGATCTGAAGAAAACAGTGGGCCCAAAAAAGCCAGATGTTTCCCAGGATTCCATTTACTATCTGGTCTCTATATGGCCCCACTCTAGAGGGGGCATAATGATGCTTCAAGTCTTGAGTATGACTGTCATTTCTGACTGTGTCCAACAAACCTTAAATGTTTGGCTGTCCCCCTTTTAATGCATGGCACTAGGGTGACTAACAACTCAGTTTGCTTGGGAGATTTCTAATTTTAAAACAAGAGTCTCATGTTCCGAGATACCCCTCAGTTCTGGGCAAATCTGGATGACCAATTATTAAAAAAATTATCCAAGTAAATGACTTTTGTGGAAGAAGTGGGAACTGCATTTTTAAGTATATTGCTATAGTATTTCAATTTCCTTCCTGCTGGAGTCTTAGCCTCCTCAGTCAGTGGGTTCTGGGTCTGAAAATGACCTCAGGTCCAGCAACTTGGCACTGGATTATGACTCTTAACCAGTGCAGTTGCCTTTGGTCTCCTGGTCATTCATCCTTGATTTCTTCTGACAGCGCAAGCTAGAGTACCTTTGTTGTAGTCCCATCTGTTTTGCCCCTAGTGACAATTTGTTTAATAAACTATTTCCATCTCTGTGCATCAGGCCTCCTGGCTGCTACTCTGACCCTGCCACTTATTACAATAATTGCATTCACTTAGATTTGCAGTTAAGTAGTACCACCTGGCCTTTATTAGGTGTTCAACCCACTGCTATCAGTGAACTTAGTAGTAAGAGCCTCTCCTACCATCAACCCTGGGTTATAGGAGAGAGCCACTGCTGAACTTTTACTGATGTCAGAGCCCGATACCAGCACATCGTTTATGACCTTGGTAATTGGTGTCTTTTATACGCCTTCCCATAGAACATTACCATCAGGTGGGGCTCCTGGCTTTATAAAGCGTATTTACTCCAGCATGCCCACTTCCATGTGTTTTTTAATCCTTTTATCTACTGTCTGCAAATATTGTCTATATTTCAACTTCACATAGCATTGGTCATTGCTTTTTTCGTGCTTCCAGAAGCCATCTTGTATGTACCATCACCTGAAGTCCTTACCAAACCATTAAATCCTGTTTCACAAGAATGCTACCATATCAATAAACTCTTCCTTGCCCGATTTTATTTTTGGTTCTGCTTGATTAAGTACTCTCAGGAGTCAAACCCACAGGTTCTCCTCCAGTACCTGCCAATACACAATGGCTAGGTCTTGCAGCTTCTTTAAGGTACTAAACCCTATTAGAACTAGCACATTTTTTGGCTGGGTTATGCTATGAGTTAACCCTAGTGTTAATGCCTAGTGGCCACAACAGGAGGCACCTGTTGTTTTGTGAGGGCGAGGGCTCTTCATTACCTTCAAGTAAAGTGGGTGAGCAACCCTTAGGAAGAACGGACGGCCCACTTCTGCATTTTTGGAGTTCAGAAGAGTCTGGGGTTCAAAATTTCTAGGGACATTCACAACTAGATGGTCTCTTCTCAAGTGTCAGGATCCCATTTTTCCCAGCCATGCCTGGATATTGTCATAACTGACCTGCCTCAGTGGGGCATTTAACCTTATCTGGAGCTCTACTACACCATTCACTCCTGGTCCTCAGCTTCTCTGCCGTCTTGCAGCACAGGAGGTTTTTGTAAGCTATCATAAAGGTGCATTGGATTTCATGCTTGCTGTTCAATTGCTCATCGTTTTTCATTATTTTTTTCTTAGGTTGTAATGAACTTAGCAATAGCCATCTGTTCTTGTTATCATTTTGGTAACTATTTCCCCATTGCTTCTTGAAGATCTGATACTTCACACCAGCTAGTGTGTACCCTCCCCACCCCCAATAGCATACCTTCATGACTCACTAATCTAGAGAGTTTTAATAACAGAGCATCCACCCACCTTATGCTCAGAGATGTCTATATTCCACTTACCAGAGACAGGATCCCCATCACAGTGTGCTGAAAGTGGTCTGGCTCCTAAACCCTATCTTATCAGCCACTTTCTCAGACCCTTCTTGTTATCAACTTGCATAGGTTGTTTCTTCCAAAAACAGATGCTTAAATAGAATTTGTTATGCAGGCTCTGTATTAAACATTAACACATGTGCAAAGAAGGGGCCTGATCTTATCTGTATTTAAAATGTGGATTTTTTTTTCATTTCTCCTCACTCTTATCCCTTCCCTGAAGAAAGAAAACAAGATTTGACGGAGGGGGGAGAGTCGGAAAGCACCAGTCATACTCTGCCACAAATAAAGCGTGGGGTGTAGGCCATCTCAAGAAGGGTGTGCACTTCAGCTAGCTAGTGCCCAAGCTGAGGCCATGCAGCTGAGGCAGACCCTCAAAAAGCAGACAGCTGCAGGCTGTCTGCTGAAAGCATTCTCAGCAGCTGAGGCAAAAAGCCCTTTCTTGAAGGCTTTCTGAAGATCTGGGCAGTGCATCTCTCATCTGCCACAGGTAGAGACAGAGAAAATTAGACATACTAAAGAAACATTTAGGAAGTGATGGTTACAGAAAAAGGGAGAAAAAGAAGTCATATACAATAATTTTTGTGGTAGGTACTACTTGTGCTCACAAATACTATCTGGTTCCTTTCTGGGTGTCTGGGAAACTATACTTCCCAGCACTATTGGAGTTACGCAGAGCCCTGGAACTCGCTCTGACCACGTTAATTCCAGTCAGAGATGATGAGAAGCTGCTGCACAATCCAGCCAGTCTTCCCCAGCCACCGTAACTGGGGAGCCACATATCGCAGATGGCACATCAACAAAATAATGGAGCCTGTATCAGCCTGCATCCTTGAGGTAAGCAATTATAAGTTGGGACTCCAGAAGAGAGATTTAGGTGCAAATATAAATTTATGGGTCACAAGCATGTAGATGAAAGCTATGTTAATTGCTGATACCTACCAAGGAGTACATACTGAGTAAATACAGGACATTAGACAGAGCTCTGAAGACTCCAACATTTAAAACTTAGGAGAAGACGCTAGCAAAGGAGAAAGAGAAATGTTCTAATTTGGGAGTGAAGAATGCAGCTTCACTTTAGTAATAGGAAGGCATTAGTGACTGTAACAAGGAGAGTTTAAGTGGCAAAGGCCAGACTGGATTGGGTTGAAGAGAGAATGGCAGGTGAGGCAGGGTGTATACATAACTCAAGAAGGGGGATTATGAATGACAGGAGAGAGAAAACAATAGCTGGAAGTGGGAATGTCTCTTTTAGAGACTTTTTTAAATGTCATTAAGACACAGCTGATGTGTGTGATGATTGCTATGGTAACATTCCTCAGAGGGGAAGAATCTAGGCAGAGGTACTAAGATACGTTTCTGGTGTTCCCTGAATTTCTCTTAGCCCTTCTTCAGAATCACGGGGTTTAACAGCTGAGAGCAATTTTGGAAATAATTCTGTTATCTTTATGATGAAAATGAGGTTTAAAGTGTTTTGCTGTCTCATCTATGGTCACACAAAAAGTGAGGAGTCAAAACTACAGAAAAATTCATATTTCATTGCTCCTAGTCTGAATTTCAGCTTTTTAATTGACGGAATATTGTACTACCCCATTTTAAACTAATCTTTTTTGATAATTTTGCTAGAGAATGTTTTCTGAAGTTCATAAAGGCAAAACACTGTCCTTAGTATGAGGTATAGTCAACTTATAATCAATAATATACTTAGCAAATACTCCATGACTAATGCAATTAATTACAACATAATGTTTGTTGCATACACATATGATAAATTTTATTCAAAGAAACCATTAAATGAAATATTTGGAGGTACATATTTGCAGGAACATTTTCAAAAGCAATCAGAGGATTTAAAGCTGATGGAATTCCTTGTTTTGTTTTTGTTTTTGTTTTAAAAAGTGACTACTGTGAAACAAGTTCTACTTTTATGTGTTCTTTGAAGAAGTTGACCAATTTCTCTAAAATTAAGATGTCATTATTGGTGTCTTTCTTGAATGGAGAGAGCATTTTTCAAGCTAAAAATAAGCAACATTAATTCATATAAAAGAGAATTTGGCATGACACGGATTTAAATCACTAAAGAGGCTCAATGTTTTGAAGTTTAATTTCAGTTTAGAAATAAACTTTTCTGTTTTGTGGGTATCTATTTTATAATTAAAACACATTTCCAAGATGTATGGTTCAAACCCTTAAAATACTGAGAAAGCATAGTAAGATATAACACTAAAGATCAACTTGAGCCTTGGATGCTCCAATAGTAGCTTTATGCTAGTGCATTCTTCTTACAGTATAAAGGAGCAAAAGGACAAAGAAAATTTAAATGTTTTGAATAGTTCCTTTTATTTGAAAACTGTCAATAATAGACTAGAGTTGTTTCAATGATAATTTAATATCTGGGCCTGACACTGTGGCTCATGCCTGTAATCCCAACATTTTGGGAGGCTGGGATGGGAGGATCGCTTACCGCCAGGAGTTTAAGACCAACCTGGGCAGCATAGCAAGATCCTGTCTCTACAAACAAATACTAATATTATCTGGGCACGGTGGCACATGCCTGTAGTCCTAGGGACTGGGGTGGCTGAGGTGAAAGGATCCTTGAGCCCAGGAATTCAAGGCTGCAGTGAACTATGATCACACCACTGGACTCCAGCTTGGGTAACAGAGCAAGATCCTGTCTCTAAAATATATATGACCAACATAATCAAGATAAACAATGACAAAAATTCCTTCCTTACAATGAGTTATAACTTTAGGAGAAACATGTGCAAGTGAGGAATAATAGATTCCTTTTACACATTAAAAAGCCACTAAAATATAATGTTCCCAAAATTTTACATACCCATGACACTAATTCTTTAAAATAATGACTGGATTCTTTATTATTACTATTATTATTATTATACTTTAAGTTCTGGGGTACATGTGCAGAGCATACAGGTTTGTTACATAGGTATACGCATGCATGGTGGTTTGCTGCACCCATCAACTCATCATCTACATTAGGTATTTCTCCTAATGCTATCCCTCCCCTAGCCCCTCACCCCCTGACAGGCCCCAGCGTGTGATGTTCCCCTCCCTGTGTCCATGTGTTCTCATTGTTCAACTCCCACTTATGAGTGAGAACATGCCGTTCTTTCTG
>NW_012114633.1:6670423-6671968 GCF_000951035.1 Colobus angolensis palliatus
ACCACGCCCAGCTAATTTTGGTATTTTTAGTAGAGATGGGATTTCATCATATTGGCCACACTGGTCTTGAACTACTGACCTCATGATCCACCTGCCTTAGCCTCCCAAAGTGCTGGGATTACAGGTGTTAGCCACCATGCCTGGCCCATAAATGTATTCTTTTGAGAAGTGCTTCGTCATATCCTTTGCCCAGTTTTTGATGGGGTTGTTTTTCTCTTGTCAATTTGTTTTTCTTTATAGATTCTGCATATTAGCCCCTTGTCATATGGATACATTGCAAAAATTTTCTCCCATTCTGTTCACTCTGATGATAGTATCTTTTGCTGCACAGAAGTTCTTTAGTTAGATCCCATTTGTCAATTTTGGCTTTTGTTGCCACTGGTTTTGGTGTTTTAGTCATGAAGTCTTTGCCAATGCCTATGTCCTGAATGGTATTGCCTAGGATTTCTTCTAGGGTTGTTACAGTTTTATGTCTTATGTTTAAGTCTTTAATCCATATCGAGTTAATTTTTGTATAAGATGTAAGGAAAGGTCAAGTTTCAGTTTTCTGCATATGGCTAGTCAGTTTTCCCAACACCATTTATTAAATAGGGAATCCTTTCCCCAATGCTTGTTTTTGTCAGGTTTGTCAAAGATCAGATGATTGTAGATGTGTGGTGTTATTTCTGAGGCCTCTGTTCTGTTATATTGGTCTATATATCTGTTTTGGTACCAGTACCACGCTGTTTTGGTTACTGTAGCCTTGTAGTATAGTTTGAAGTCAGTGTGATGCCCCCTAGATTTGTTCTTTTTGCTTAGGATTGTCTTGGCTATGTGAGCTCTTTTTTGTTTCCATATGAAATTTAAAGTAGTTTTTTCCAATTCTGTGAAGAAAGTCAATGGTAGCTTGATGGGGATAGCATTGAATCTGTAAATTACTTTGGGTAGTATGGCATTTTCATGTACTGATTCTTCCTGTCCATGAGCATGGAATGTTTTTCCATTTATTTCTGTCCTCTCTTATTTCCTTGAGCAGTGGTTTGTAGTTCTCCTTGAAGAGGTCCTTCACATCTCTTGTAAGTTGTCTTCCTAGGTATTTTATTCTCTGTAGCAATTGTGAATGGGAGTTCACTCATGATATGGAGCTCTGTTTATCTGTTTTGGTATAGGAATGCTTGTGATTTTTGCACATTGATTTTGTATCCTGAGACTTTGCTGAAGTTGCTTATCAGCTTAAGGAGATTTTGGACTGAGAGGATGGGGTTTTCTAAATAAACAATCATATCATCTGCAAATAGAGACAATTTGACTCCCTCTCTTCCTATTTGAATAGCTTTTATTTCTCTCTTGCCTGACTGCCCTAGCCAGAACTTCCAATACTAAGCTTAATAGGAGTGGTGAGAGAGGGCATCCTTGTCTTGTACATGTTTTCAAAGGGAATGCTTCCAGTTTTTGCCCATTCAGTATGATATTGGCTGTGGGTCTGTCATAAATAGCTCTTATTATTTTGAGATACATTCCATCAGTACCTAGTTTGTTGAGAGTTTTTAGCATGAAAGACTGTTT
>NW_012114633.1:6672973-6683147 GCF_000951035.1 Colobus angolensis palliatus
TCTGTCTCCTTCAGTTCAGCTCTGATCTTAGTTATTTCTTGTCTTCTGCTAGCTTTTGAATTTGTTTGCTCTTCCTTCTCTAGTTCTTTTCATTGTGATGGTAGGGTGCCAGTTTTAGATCTTTTCTGCTTTCACTTGTGGGCATTTAGTGATATAAATTTCCTTCTAAACACTGCTTTAACTGTGCCCCAGAGATTCTAGTATGTTGTGTCTTTGTTCTCATTGGTTTTGAAGAACTTATTTATTTCTGCCTTATTTTCATTATTTACCCAGTAAATAATGGAGCAGATACAGGTTATTCAGTTTTCATGTAGTTGTGTGGTTTTGGGTGAGTTTCTTAATTCTGAGTTCTAATTTGATTGCACTGTGGTCTGAGAGACTGTTATGATTTCTGTTCTTTTGCATTTGCTCAGGAGTGTTTTACTTCCAATGATGTGGTCAATTTTAGAATGAATGAGATGTGGTTCTGAGAAGAATGTATATTCTGTTGATTTGGGGTGGAGAGTTCTGTAGATGTCTGTCAGGACTGCTTGGTCCAGAGCTGAGTTAAATTCTTGAATATCCTTGTTAATTTTCTGTCTCATTGATCTAATATTGACAGTTGGATGTTAAAGTCTCCCACTATTATTGTGTGGGAGTCTAAGTCTCTTTATAGGTCTCTAATAACTTGCGTTATGAATTTCAGTGCTCCTGTATTGGGTGCATATATATTTAGGATAGTTAGCTCCTCTTGTTGCATTGATCCCTTTACCATTAGGTAATGTCATTCTTTGTCTTTTTTTTATCTTTACTGGTTTAAATTCTGTTTTAGCAGAGACTAGGATTGCAACTCCTGTTGTTTTTGTTTTGTTTTGTTTTGTTTTGTTTGCTCTACATTTGCTTGGTAAATATTCCTGCATGCCTTTATTTTGAGCCTATGTGTGTCTTTGCATGGGAGATGGGTCTTTTTAATACAACACACCAATGGGTCTTGACTCTTTATCCAATTTGCCCATCTGTGTCTTTTAATTGGGGCATTTAGCCCATTTACATTTAAGGTTAATATTGTTATGTGTGAATTTCATCCTGACGTTTTGATGCTGGCTGGTTATTTTGTCCGTTAGCTGATGCCATTTCTTCATAGTGTCAGTGATCTTCACAATTTGCTATGTTCCTGCAGTGGCTGTTACCAATTCCTTTCCGTGTGTAGTGCTTCCTTCAGGAGCTCTTGTAGGGCAGGCCTGCTGGTGACAAAATCTCTCAGCATTTTCTTGTCTCTAAAGGATTTTATTTCTCCTTCACTTATGAAGCTTAGTTTGGCTCGATATGAAACTCTGGGTTGACAACTCTTTAAGAATGTTGAATATTGGCCCCCACTCTCTTCTGGCTTGTAGGGTTTCTACAGAGGGTTCTGCTGTTAGTCTGATAGGCTTCCCTTTGTGTGTAACCCGACCTTTCTCTTTGGCTGCTCTTAACATTTTTTCCTTCATTTCAACCTTGGTGAATCTCACAATGATGTGTCTTGGGGTTGCTCTTCTCGAGGAGTATCTTTGTGGCGTTCTCTGTATTTCCTGAATTGGAATGTTCCCTGTCTTACTAGGTTGGGGAAGTTCTCCTGGATAATATCCTGAAGAGTGCTTTCCAACTTGTTTCCATTCTCCCCATCACTTTCAGGTACACCAATAAAATGTAGGTTTGGTCTTTCCACATGGTCCTATATGTCTTGGAGTCTTTGTTCATTCCTTTTCATTCTTTTATCTCTAATCTTATCTTCACACTTTATTTCTTTAAGTTGATCTTTAATCTCTGATATCCTTTCTTCCGCTTGATCGATTCAGCTATTGATACTTGTGTATGCTTCATGAAGTTCTCACGCTTCACTAAGTTTTTCAACTCCATCAGGTCATTTATGTTTTTCTCTAAACTTGTTATTCTAGTTAGCAATTCATCTAACCTTTTTTCAAGGTTCTTAGCTTCCTTGCATTGGGTTTGAACATGCTCCTTAGCTCAGAGGAGTTTGTTATTAACCATCTGAAGCCTACTTCTGTGAATTCGTCTAACTCATTCTCTGTCTAGTTTCGTTCCCTTGCTGGTGAGGAGTTGTGCTCCTTTGGAGGAGAAGAGGCATTTTGGTTTTTGGAATTTTCAGCCTTTTTGCGCTGGTTTCTCCCCATATACGTGGATTTATCTACCTTTGGTCTTTGATGTTGGTGACCTTCAGATGGGGTTCTGTGTGGATGTCCTTTTTGTTGACGTTCATGCTATGGCTTTCTGTTTGTTTGAGTTCTCCTTCTAATAGTCAGGTCCCTCTGCTGCAGGTCTGCTGGAGTCTGCTGTGGGTCCACTCCAGACTCTGTTTGCCTGGGTATCACCAGGGGACAGAACAGCAAAGATTGCTGCCTCTCCTTTCCTCTGGACGTCTCGTCCCAGAGGGGCACCCAACAGATGCCACCCAGAGCTCTCCTGTATGAGGTGTCTGTCAGCCCCTGCTGGGAGGTGTCTCCCAGACAGGAGACACAGGTGTCAGGGACCCACTTGAGGAAGCAGACTGTCCCTTAGTGGAGCTCAAATGCTGTGCTGGGAGATCCACTGCACAGAGCCAGCAGGCAAGGACGTTTAAGTCTGCTGAAGCTACGCCCACATCTGCCCCTTCTCGCAGGTGCTCTGTCCCAGGGAGATGGGAGTTTTATCTATAAGCCCCTGACTGATGCTGGTGCCTTTTCTTTTCAGAGATTCCCTGCCCAGAGAGGAGGAATCTAGAGAGGCAATCTGGCTACAGTGGCTTTGCTGAGTTGTGGAGGGCTCTGCCCAGTTGAATGACTTTGTTTTCACTGTGAGGGTAAAACCGCTTACTCAAGCCTCAGTAATGGCAGACGCCCCTCCCCCAACCAAGCTCCAGCATCCCAGGTCAACTTCAGACTGCTGTGCTGGTAGCAAGAATTTCAAGCCAGTGGATATTAGCTTGCTGGGCTCTGTGGGTGTGGGATCTGCTGAGCTAGACCACTTGGCTCCCTGGCTTGGTAGCCCCCTTTCCAGGGGAGTGAATGGTTCTGTCTGGTGTTCCAGGCACCACTGGGATATGAAAAAAAAAACTCCTGCAGCTAGGTCAGTGTTTGCCCAAGTGGCTGCCCAGTTTTGTGCTTGAAACCCAGGGCCCTGGCGGTGTAGGCACCCTAGGGAATCTCCTGGCCTGTGGATTGTAAAGACCTTGGGGAAAGCATAGTATCTGGGCTTGGATGCACCATTCCTCACAGCACAGTCCCTCACGGCTTCCCTTGCCTAGGGGAGGGAGTTTCAGTACCCCTTGTGCTTCTCAGGTGAGGCGATGCCCCACCCTGCTTCAGCTCGCCCTCTGTGGGTTGCACCCACTGTCTAACCAGTCCCAATGAGATGAACCGGGTACCTCAGTTGGAAATGCAGAAATCACCTGCCTCCTGCATTGATCTTGTTGGGAGCTGCAGACTGGAGCTGTTCCTATTCAGCCATCTTCACAGCTTGATTCTTATGAGTTTTTTCTCATTATATGGATAACAAAACTAATGATTTAGAAGATGCTAAAATTTTAAAGGTCCATTACAGAAGAAATAGCATAAGAATCTAACGGTCATAGTTCTCAAATGCAAAATTTCATAAAGCATGTATTTTTTTAAAAATGTAAATTGAAATAGTACTCAAAATTTATTGAAATAATCTGGATCAAAGTAATTATATAGTTACTTTCAAATAAAATATAAAACCATTGTAAATGTGGCATCAATTTTGAAAATATGATACCAACACTGATTTATAATTCTTTTTGAAAGAAAACTCCTTTCAAAATCATAATTTAAAAAATTATACTTCCTAATTTTACTACAGGCTGTAGATTGCTAAGGAATTGTGAGCAAAATATATAAGGTGATATGATAGTGATAATTCTCAACTACAATATTTTTTACCTTCAATTGATTATTTTGACAATAGGAAAATTTAAATTATATTACTTTATGTTATAAACAGTGTAAAAATTCACCCAAATTTCTTCTGGATAAGTGGTCTTTTATCTGATGTTTAACATGATGTTTAACATGTTTTAATTTAAAATTAAATCTGGGCCAGGTATGGTAACTCATGCTTGTAATCCCAACACTTTGGGAAGCTGAAGCCGGTAGATCCTTTGAGGCTAGGAGTTTGAGACCATCCTAGGAAATGCAGCAAGATCACATCTCTACAGATTAAAATGTGTGTGTGTGTGTGTGTGTGTGTGTGTGTGTGTGTGTGTGTATGAGTACATATGTGTGTATATATACGTAGGTGTATATACGAATATGTGTGTATATATGTATGTGTGTATATAAAATCTGAAATTCATCATATCTACATTTATTCTCTAGCTATCCAAATGTCTTCATCATTTTATAGGATAACATAAAACTGACAGTACCTGATTAACCAGGAGTTGTGGATGGAGGCCTATTATAAATTTCCAAAAAGTTTACATAGTAGTTCATTTATATATTATTCCATTGAAGATATGTCCTCTTTTTTTTCTTGGAAAGGTATCTCATATAATAAGAACTATTTCTTTTCTGAAATAATTTTCACTGAGTATATTACATTGAGGTTCCATGCTTCTGACACTTTTAACTCAAGAGACTGTGTGAGTATACACATATTTTGTGTATATGTGTACACAGATATACACAATCTGGGCTCTTAGAAGAGTATTGGGCTCTCAGAAAAGTGTTAAAGAAGTAAATAAGCAACTACAGGAATAATAAGATACAAATGTTCAGGAAACAAATTTGCTATCCACCATAGGACTGAAGCTGTATTCCAAGGGCCAGAAAGTATCCTTATCCTCAAGGACCTTACCACTGAGGGAAGGTGATAAACAGAGAAGCTAATTTCAGATAGTGAAAGAAAACTGAAAAAAAATAAGGACATAATATGTTAGGAAGTACCTAAGGATTGAGGATCAGAAGCCAATTTAGATGGGGTGAGAGAAGGTCTCAGGAACTCAACAAAGATCTAAATAACAAAGACTGGAAACAGGAGCAAGGCAAGAAAGGGAAGTACAAAAAAAAGCAACACCTCAAGGCTAGAAAAGTCTTCGAAGTTTCAAGGAACAGAGAAAAACAGTGAGCCTAGAATAATGTTCCAGTGAAGGAAACAGTGGTAGAAAGAAAGGTTTTCTTATGGGCCAAGGAGAGAAAGGACCATGGAGCTCACGTGGAAAGGCAATCCCTTTTCTAGATTTATGAACCACTGATAATAGGGTATAAAAACCCTCTTCTTTATGCCTCTTATACAGTTGCTGCTAAATCATTAGAAAACCATGCAGTTGTTATATGACACGTAATGTGAGGGTGGGAGACAAACTATGCATGAGTGCAGCTAAGCAACACTTATCTCAATCCTAATAAATCCTCTAAATATTTTTAATAGTTCTCATTTCTGATTAAAAAGCATAACATAAGAGGCTGTGAGGAGTGATCTGGCATCTGAAGCCGCCTACACTCTGATAACTATCACTGATATAGATGTTTGATAGCAATAACGATAATTAGATCTTCATTGAAGATTTACCCATTAGGTAATAATGTTGAATCATATAAGTGACTCCTTGTAATTTAATCAAGTTTAGTATTATATAACAATCAGTAATATTTATATAGCCTATGCTTTTTTTTTTTTTTTTTTTGGTACCATCTTATGTATGACATCAGCCATGTAAGGGAGGCGTTACTATCATGACCAGTGTCAAACCCATATAGCACAGGAAGAAATTGAGGTTTACTAGAGAGATGAAGTACCACAACTTAGACTCAGATCTCCTGACTTGCTCCCCTGTTTGTCAAATATTTATTGAAGCTCTACACTGTGCTAAAGCTGTGAAAATGCAATACAGAAAAAAAATCAAAATTGAGTGATGAATAATGAGGGGAGACATTAACATAAAAATTATTTACCACTTATTTTTAGATAAGATTCTACTTATAGAAATTGAACTTGAGATGTAAAGTGAAATGGTCATATTTATGAAATTTAAAAGGAGACAGTGAAGTCACTGTTTTTTTTCTTCAACTCAAATACATACCAGTTTGTAAAAATTAAATAGAATTGCTATTTTAGTGATATTTTAAATTATTAACAAAAAATGACATCAACAGAAATATTGTATCACCTTACATACTCTTTACCTGTAACTTCAAGAACTGTCTGGAATTTCCCAAATTTCTATTGCCTGCATCACAATAACATCTAAACCCAAGATTGATTTAGAGATTCAGAGAAAATTTCCTAGGATCCTCACCACTACTTGTGGTGACTTGACTTGAAATATCCAAAAGAAAGTGAAAGCTCTCCCCCACAGTCAATCAACTCCTTCCCCATTCACCCAGTTACCCGCAGAGACAGAATGGATGTCATCTGTTACTCCTGTCTCTACTAACTTCATAAAATACATCCAGTCCTGAAAGTTGGAGCTCCCTGAGGAAATTTTAATTGATATACCTTTGCCATTGTCACTGCCATTCCTTTAGGAACCTAGCATCACTTCTTAGGTTATTTCAGGAGATTCCTAAATGGTCTTGACTTGCCTCCCTGATCCCTTCCCTCCTCAGGGGTGTTTGCTGTGAAGCAAATGATGTATAGGTTCAGGGCCCTCCATTTGCAGAAACCCCTTCCAAGGTTGTGGAGGGCACTGTTCTGTTCACATAGTAATAGATTTTAGAAAATTTGCAAAAATATTTTGCGTGTGATAAGACTACTATATCCACTCTGACTTTCACTCATAATAATTAACTTGTCAAAGGCACTGAAGTGGCTGGAGGTACTTTCGGGATCCAGGTAAGTGGAGATTGAGTTGTATTGCCAGCCACCCCAGCACTGACTCACCTAAATTTGTGACATCAAATTTCATAGCCAGAGGTGATAGCATGTTCTGAATCTGTTGTTCTATGCCTCATCTCAGAAGGGCATGTTTAAAGGAAGAAACAAAAGAATTTAAACATACTAAGCCAAGAAGTTATTCCACAGAAAATTCCCCCAATTTTGAGCCATATATAATTGTAACTAGAGGATTCTGTCCTAAGCAATGTCTAGTCAGAAGGTGTTCTCTCAGGAATATATTCGCAAATACGTCACATACATTTATAAACACATTACTTTTGGGGGAAGAGTGGATTAGCAGGCAGCAATAATCTTTAATAGAATGCACGTGTTGATAGAATATAAACCAGTATCAGTACTACAAAGTGTGAGAACGTGTTTGATATCATGCTTTATGAATCAAAATTACCACTAATAAATTTTGAGCAGTCCTACTAGAAGAAACACTGGATTATCTTCCTATTCTATCTGTAGAATGTATTACAAAATTTTCATATGAAAAGCACAGCTAAAAATTGAGGGAAAAAAATATAGAGTGGATTTCCTGGCCAAGATGGCTGCCTAGAAGCAGTTAGTGTGTGCTGCTCTCATGGAGAGCAGAAAGAGTGGTGAGTAAACACTAGCCCTTGAACTAGATTGTCCAGGTGAACATGTTGAAATTCATGAAGAAACAATACAACCCACAGAGATCAGAGACAAGCAAGACAGGACAGCTGCCCACCTGGGACTGGCGTGGAGCCAGTGGAGGCTCCCCAGCATGGGGAAATGATGAATGAATGGGAGCCCCCAGGGCCCTACAGTTCTGCCATGGACCTTTGCTCAGGAGATCTTGTGTGAACTCCCCTCCAACCAGGACCTCCAGACTGACATGGAGAGCTATGTGGAGTCTGGGCATAACCACCACTCAGGTACACATGAAATCCCAGGGGCCTTGGACCCCTAGGCACCAGCAACTGCAGCTTCAGCAACAGGGGAGGCCAGACTCCCTCACACATCCCCAGGATAAGGGCTGAAATGACAGGACTGAGGAGTGGATGGACTGCAGTCTTCACCTCCATTGCACTTCAGTTTATGAGGCCAGCTGGCCTGGGACCCTAGCATGGCCACCCCAGTCTCATTTGAGCTTTCTAGCTGCCAGAAGTTCTGCACTTCTCTGAGATGGAGTTCCCAGTGGCAGCAGGCAGGTCCGCCATTTTGCTGCCCTGCAGCTCCTGCCCCTGCTGCCCTCAGACTCAGGAGGGAGAAAAAGTGGTTAAGGGCTAATACAGGCCCCCAGCACAGTGCAGCTAGCTGCCTTACAGAAAAGCAGCCAGACTTTTCCACACAGTTACCTGCCCCTGTTATTCCTCATGGGGCAGGCAGGGCCTCTTGACTTGGGCCCCCAGCACAACCATTCTGCCCTTGCCTGAACACTTGGGTCCAGAGGCAACTCTGCAATTCCCTAGGGAGGAGATCTCAGAGACAACCCACAATACCTCTCCCAGTGCAGCTGCAGTGGTACCACTGTTACTGCTCTTCAGCTAGGGAAGGAACAAAGGGCCTGGTTGCATTTCTGGCACCTTCAGCACACTGCAGCCACCACACAGAGAGGAGTCCAGTCTCGTTTTCCTGTGAGTACCCAACCCCTACTCTTCACCAGGTAGGGCCCCTGACTGGGGACTGCATGGCAGTTGTCCCACCTCCCACTGACCATAGCCACTGGTAGTGGCTCTGTGTTTCCCTAGGGTGGAGCTCCCAGAGGTAACTGACAGCCTCTCTGCCATTGTAGTGGTTCTCTCCTTGCTGCCCTTAGACTGGTGAAGGAACAAAGACCCTGAGTGCTTTATTCATACCTCTAGCATACTGCAGCTACCCCAAGGAGAAGAGACCAATCTGTCTTCCCTGCAAACTCCCTATAGCCCCCCTGCTCATCACCAGGCAGGGCCCTCCAGACTGGGTCCGCAACACAGCAGCCCCACCCTAGGCTGGTCACTCCAACTGGTAGTGGCTCAGCATTTCTCTAGGGTGGAGCCCCAAGAGACAAGTGAAAGGTTTTCTGCCATTACCACTGCTAAGGTCCCAGCCTCTGCTGCCTCCAAGCAGGAAGTAACAAGCCTGAGCTCACCCCAGGGATGCAGTGTACAGTCCAAGAGTGCAACCAGCACTGAAGTGGGAGAGGAGCCCACAGTCTTGGAGCACTGAGAAGGAGCACAATTGCAAATTCTAGAAAATAAAAAAGAATCATATCTGAGCAAGAGTTTACCTACCAGTGATTACATTTAAGTGCCACATAGTGGATCACAGCCCAAACTTCAATACCAAAAATAGTTTGCTAATATGCAACCCCTTGAAACCAAGGACAAGAATTCAGCTACAAATGAAGACCCTGCACAAAGCCTTGGCTCTCTAAAAACATCCAGAAATGAGCCCAACTGACTTTACTCAAATGACATGACAGTTCAAGGAACATCAACCCATACAAATGAGAAAGAACTAGTGCAAGAATTCTGGCAACTCAAAAAGCAAGAGTGTTGTCTTTCCTCTGGCCCTACTAGTTCCCCAGGAATGGTTCTTAACCAGGTTGAAATGACATTGAATTCAGAATACGAACAGGAACAAAGATCATTGAGATTCAAGAGAAAGGGAAAACCCAATCCAAAGAATCTAAGCATTGCAATAAACAGTACAGGGACTGAAACACAAAATGGCCATTTTAAGAAGGAACCAAACTGATAGAGCTGAAAAACATACTACAAGAATTTCATAGTACAATCAGAATAGACTCTGAGCGGAATAGATTCTGAGGAAAGAAACTCAGAGCTCAAAAACTGGTTCTCTGAACTATCTCAGACAAAAATAAAGAAAAATCAGTAGAACAGAATGAACAAAATCTCTGAGAAACATGGGATTATGTAAAGAGACCATATCGATGACTCATTAGCATCCCTGAAAGAGGAGAGGAAACCAGCAACTTGGAAAACATATTTGAGGATATCATCCACGAAAATTTCCCCAACCTCTCCAGAAGGGTCAACATTCAAATTTAGGAAGTACAGAGAACCCCAGTGAGATACTATACAAGATGACCATGCCCAAGACATATATTCATCAGATTCTCCAAGGGCAATATGAAAAAAAAATATTAAAGGCAGTTGTAGAGAAGGGTCAGATCACCTACAAAGGGAACCCCATTAGGCTAACACTAGCAGACCTTTCAACAGAAATCTTTAAGCCACAACAGATTGGAGCTGAAAGAGGAGAGGAAACCAGCAACTTGGAAAACATATTTGAGGATATCATCCACGAAAATTTCCCCAACCTCTCCAGAAGGGTCAACATTCAA
>NW_012114633.1:6683357-6689189 GCF_000951035.1 Colobus angolensis palliatus
AATTTCCCCAACCTCTCCAGAAGGGTCAACATTCAAATTTAGGAAGTACAGAGAACCCCAGTGAGATACTATACAAGATGACCATGCCCAAGACACATATTCATCAGATTCTCCAAGGTCAATATGAAAGAAAAAAATATTAAAGGCAGTTGTAGAGAAGGGTCAGATCACCTACAAAGGGAACCCCATTAGGCTAACACTGGAACTTTCAGCAGAAATCCTACAAAGCAGAAGAGATTGGGTGTCTATATTCAGCATTCTTAAAGAAAAGAAACTCCAAGAATCTCATATCAGGCCAAACTAAGTTTCATACGCAAAAGAGAAATAAGATTCTTTTCAGATAAAAAACGCTAAGGGAATTTGTTACCAACAGACCTGCCTTACAAGAGGTCCTTAAGGGAGTGCTAATTATGGAAAGGAAAAACCTTACCAGCCACTATAAAAACACACAAGTATATAGACCATTGACACCATAAAGCAACTACACAACCAAGTCTGCATAATAACCAGCTAACAACATGATGATAGGATCAAATCTGCACATATCAATATTAACCTTGAATGTAAACAGACTAGATGCCCCAATTAAAAGGTACAGAGTTCCAGGTTGGATAAAGAAGCAAGACCCAACTGTATGCTGTCCTCAAGAGACCCATCTCACATGCAGTGATACCAAAGAAAAATCTAAGCAAACAGAAGGAGAAAACAAAAACAAACAAACAAACAAAAAAACATGGAAACGGGGGTTGCTATTTCTAATTTCAGACAACACAGACTTTAAACCAAAAATCTCAAATAAGACAAGAGTATTACATAATGGTAAAGGGTTCAATTCAGCAAGATAACCTAACTGTGCTAAATATATACGCACCAGACACAGAAGCACCCAAGTTCATAAAACAAGTTCTTAGATACCTATGAAGAGACTTAGATAGCCACATGATAATAGTGGGAGATTTCCAATACCCCACTGACAATATTAGATTGTTGAGGCAGAAAACAAAGATGTTTGACATCTGAACTCCACATTTGCCCAAAGAGATCTAACAGACATCTATAGAACTCTCTACCCATAAACAATAGAATGTACATTCTTCTCATCTGCACATGGCACATACTCAAAAATTGACTATACATTCAGGCATAAAATAATTCTTAGCAAATTGAAAAAAAATCATACCAATCACACTCTCAGATCACAGTATCGGGGGAACCAGCCCCCAATATTTCAATGTAGGTTCTTTTCTATTTTCCCTAAATGTCAGCCAGTCCAAGAAATAAAGGGGAAAAGTACAAAAGAGAAAAATTTTAAAGCTGGGTGTCCAGGGGAGACATCACATGTTGGCAGGTTCCATGATGCCCCCTGAGCTGTAAAACCAGCAAATTTTTATTAGTAATTTTCAAAGGGGCGGGAGAGTATGAATAGTTTGTGGGTCACAGAGATAACATGCTTCAAGGGCAATAAAATATCACAAGACAAATGGGTAGGGCAAGGTCACAAGACCAGGGCTAAACTAGAATTGCTGATGAAGTTTCATGTCCCTCTGTGTACGCATTGTCATTGATAAACATCTTAACAGGGTTCAAGAGCAGAGAACCTGTCTGACTAGAATTTGCCAGGCTAGAATTTCCTAATCCTAGCAAGCCTGGGAGCGCTGCAGGAGACCAGGGCATGTTTCATCCCTATCTACAACTGCATAAGGCAGATACTCCCAGGTTGGCCATTTTAGAGGCCTCCCCCCCAGGAATGCATTCTTTTCCCAGGGCTGTTAATTATTAATATTCCTTACTGGGGAAAGAATTCAGCTATATTTCTCTTAACTGTTTTCGGCAATAAGAGAAATATGGCTTTGTCCTGCCCGGCTCCCAGGCAGTCAGACCTAATGGTTATCTCCCTTGTTCCCTGAACATTGCTGTTATCGTGTTCTTTTTTCAAGGTGCCCAGATTTCATATTGTTCAAACACACATGCTTTATGAACAATTTGTGCAGTTAATCATCACAGGGTCCTGAGGCAACATACATCCTCAGCTTATGAAGATGATGGGAACCTGGGAGGTGGAGCTTGCAGTAAGCCAAGATCGCACCACTGCACTCCAGCCTGAGCAATAGAGCGAGACTCCATCTAAAAAAAAATTAATAACCAAAATCAAAGCCAAAATGAATGAAATTAAGACATGAAAAACCATGAAAAGATGAATAAAACCAGAAATTGGTTTTTAAAAAGAATAAGATACCACTAGCTAGAATAATAAAAAAACAAGAGAAGATCCAGGTAAACATCAGAAATGAAAAATGGAACATTACTACCAATGCACATAAATACAAAAAACCCTCAGAGACTATGATCAACACCTCTTTGCACACAAACTAGAAAACCTACAAGAAATGGATAAATTTCTGGAAACACACAACTTCCCAAGACCAAACCAGGAAGAAACTTATACCCCAAACACACCAGTAATGAGTTCTGAAATTGAATCAGTAATAAAAAGCCTGCCAACCAGAAAAAAAGCCCAGGAGCAAACAGATTCACAAATTTTTCCAGGCATATAAAGAAGAGTTGGTACAATTCCTGCTGAAACTATTCCAACAATTTAAGTAGGAGGGATTCCTTGCTATCTCATTTTATGAGGCCAGCATCATTCTGATACCAAAACTGGGCAAAGACACACACAGCAAAAACAAAAAAAGAAAACTTTAAGCCAATATCCTTGAGAAATATAGATACAACAATCCTCAACAAAATACTAGCAAACTGAATACAATAACACATCAAAAAGCTAATCCACCACAACCAAGCAGGATTTATTTCTGGAATGCAATGTTGGTTCAATGTATGTAAATCAATAAATGTGATTTATCATATAAACAAAACTAAAAACAAAAAACACATGATTATCTCAATAGATGCAGAAAAAGCTTTCAATAAAATTCAGCATCCCTTCATGCTAAAAACCCTTAACAAACTAGAAATTGAAGGAACATACCTCGAAATAATAAGATCTGTCTATCACAAACCCATAACCAATATCATACTTAATGGACGAAAGCTGGAAGCATTCCTCTTGAAAACTGGAACAAAACAAGAAAGCCCACTCTCACTATTCCTATTTAACATAGTACTGGAAGTCCTAGTCAAGGCAATCAGGAAAGAGAAAGAAATAAAAGGAATCCAAATAGGAAGAGAGGAAGTCAAGTTATTTGTTTGCAGATGATGTGATTTCATACCTAGAAAAACCCATAATCTGAGCCCAAATGCTCCTGGATCTGATAACTTCAGCAAAGTTTCTGAATATGACATCAGTGTATGAAAATCAGTAGCATTTCTATATACCAATAACACCCAAGCAGAGCGCCAAATAAAGAATACAGTAAAATCCAAAATAGCCACACAAAAAAAAGAAAACACCTAGAAATACAACCAGGCAAGTGAAAGATCTCCACAACAGGAATTACAAAACACTGATGAAAGAAATCAGATATGATACAAATGGAAAAACATTTCACGTTCATGGATAGGAATAATTGACATCATTAAAATGGCCATGCTGCCCAAAGCAACATACAGACCCAATGCTATTTCCATCAAACTACCAACAACATTCTTTACAGAATTAGAAAAACACTATTCTAAAATTTCATATGAAACCAATAAAAGAACCCAACCAGCCAAAGTTATCCTAAGCAGAAAGAACAAAGCTGGAGGCATTACATTACCTGACTTAACCCTATACTCCAAGGATACAGTAACCAAACGGCATGGTACTGGCACAAAAATAGATACATAGACAAATGGAACAGAATGGAGAGCCCAGAAACAAATCTACACACCTACAACTATGTGATCTTTGACAAAGTAGACAGCAATAGGCAACTGGGAAAGGACTCCCTATTTAACAAATGGTGCTGGGGTAGCTGGCTAGCCATATGCACAAGATTAAAACTGGACCCATTCCTTGTATCATATACAAAAATCAACTTAAGATGAATTAAAGACTTAAATGTAAAACCTAAAACTATAAAAATCCTTGAAGAAAGTCTAGGAAATATTATTCCAGACATAGGCCTTGGCAAAGTTTTTGTCACAAAAACTCCAAAAGCAATTGCTACAAAAAGAAAAAAAAAAAAAAAAAAGTTGGCAAATGGAAACTAATTAAGCTAAGGAGCTTCAGCACAGCAAAAGCAACTATCAACAGACTAATTAGACAATCCACAGAATCAGAGAAAACATTTGCAAACCATGCATCTGACAAAAGTCAAATATCCAGAATCTGTAAGGAACTTAAGCAAAAAATATTTATTAAAAAGGGGGCAAAGTGTATGAACAGATACTTTTCAAAGAAGATATACATGTGACCTAAAAGCATATGAAAAAAATGTTTATCATCACTAATCATTAGAGAAATGCAAATCAAAACCACAAGGAGATATCATCGCACACCAGTCAAAATGGACATTATTAAAAGTCACAAACAACAGATACTGGCAAGTCTACAGATAAAAGGGAATCCTTATACATTGCTGGTGGAAATGTGAATTCGTTCAGCCACTATAGAACACAGTTTAGTGATTTATCAAAAAACTTAAAACAGCAGTCCCATCATTGGGTATATACTCAAAGGAATCTTAATTGTTCCACTATGAAGACACATGCATACATATGTTTATTGCACACTATTGACATAATAAAGACATGGAATCAACCTAAATGCCCATCAACAGTAGAATGGAGAAATAAAATGTGGTACATATACACTATGAAATACTATGCATCCATAAAAAGAAATGAGATCATGTTTTTTGCAGCAACATGGACAGAGCTAGAGACACTATCCTAAGAAAACTAATGCAGTAACAGAAGAACAAACACCACATGTTCACTTATAAGTGAGAGGTAAACATTCCGTACACATACACACAAGGAACCAATAGACACCAGGGCCTGCTTGAGTGTGGAGGATGGGAAAAGGGTGAAGATTGAAAAACTACCTATTGAATACTATGTTATTACCTGAGTGATGAAATAATATGTACACCAAACCCCCATGACATGCAATTTATTGTAGAACAAACTTGTGCATGGACCCTGAAACTTAAAGGTAATTTAATAAATAAAATAAATTTAATTAGCTCTTCCTCCACTTGTCTGTCCCAGTGCAAGGGATCTATGTGGCTGCTGGTATATGAAAACACTAACTGGCTTTTCCTTCCTCACTTACCAGAACTTCTAACCAGCAATAAATTAATGCATTGCTCTTGTTAACCTGGAGCATACATAGAGAGTTGAACTGGTTAGTAGGGTTAGTCACAAAATCTTTACTAAAGCATTTGTGAAGACTGCCATTATCATCAAGGCCCACCCCTGCCCCATTGTACCGAATTCAAGTTTGGTGAGAATCAAGCCAACTGTATTTATTTGTTTTTGTTTGTTTGTTTGCTTGTCTTTTTTGTTTTTGTTTTTTTCCTGCCTGGCTCAGGGCCCAGGTTCTCACTGGTGGTGGCACCTGCTTCCAGACTGTCCTACCTCATTTAGTGTATACACACACACACACACACACACACATACACGCATATATATATACTTTAAGTTCTGGGGTATGTGGGCAAAATGTGCAGGTTTGTCACATAGATATACATGTGCTATGGTGGCTTGCTGCAACTATCAACCCATCATTTACATTACGTATTTCTCTTAATGCTATCCTTCCCCTAGCCCCCCACCCCCTGAAAGGCCCCAGTGTGTGATGTTCCCCTCCCTGTGTCCATGTGTTCTCACTGTCCAATTCCCACCCATGAGTGAGAACATACAGTGTTTGGTTTTCTGTTCTTG
>NW_012114633.1:6689239-6690370 GCF_000951035.1 Colobus angolensis palliatus
ACCCATGAGTGAGAACATACAGTGTTTGGTTTTCTGTTCTTGTGTTAGTTTGCTGAGAATGATGGTTTCCAGCCCCATCCACATCGCTGAAAAGGAGATGAACTCATCTTTTTAATGGCTGCATAGTATTCCATGATTTTCTCCCCATTTTGTGGATTTTTCTTGGATCTACCTTGGGTGTTTGATGTTGGTGAACTTCAGATAAGATCTCTGAGTGGATGTCCTTTTTATTGGTGTTGATGCTGTTCCTTTCTGTTTGTTGATATTCCTTCTAACAGGCCCCTCTGCTGCAGATCTGCTGGGGTTTGCTGGAGGTCCACACCAGACCCTGTTTCCCTGGGTATTACCAGCAGAGGCTGTAGAACAGCAAAAATTGTTGCCTGTTTCTTCCTCTGAAAGCTTCATCCCAGAGGGCTGCTTGCCAGATGTCAGCCAAAGCTCTCCTGTATGAGGTGTCTGTCAGCCCCTACTGGGAGGTGTCTACCAGTTAGGAGACATGGGGGTCAGGGACCCACCTGAGGTAGTCTGACCCTTAGCAGAGCTCAAACGCTGTCCTGAGAGATCTGCTGCTCTCTTCATAGCTGTTAGGCAGGGACATTTAAGTCTGCTGAAGCTGTGCCCATAGCCACCTGTTCCCCCAGGTGCTCTTTCTCAGGGAGGTGAGGGTTTTAGCTATAAGCTCCTGACTGGGGCTGCTGCCTTTTTTTCAGAGATGCCCTCCCCAGAGAGGAGGAAACTAGAGAGGCAATCTGGCCACAGTGGCCTTGCTGAGCTGTGGTGGGCTCCACCCAGTTCAAACTTCCCAGAGGCTTTGTGTACACCGTGAGGGTAAAACTGCCTACTCAAGCCTCAGCAATGGCAGACGCCCCTCCCCCCACCAAGTCCGAGCATCCCAGGTTGACTTCAGACTGCTGTGTCCATATTTTATTGAGGATTTTTGCATCGATGTTCATCAGGGATATTGGTCTAAACTTCTCCTTTTTTGCTGTGTCACTGCCAGGCTTTGGTATCATGATAATATTGGCCTCATAAAATGAGTTAGGGAGGATTCCCTTTTTCTATTGATTGGAATAGTTTCAGAAGGAATGGTACCAACTCCTCCTTGTACCTCTGGTAGAATTCGGCTGTGAA
>NW_012114633.1:6694367-6705223 GCF_000951035.1 Colobus angolensis palliatus
CAATTATGTGTCTTGGAGTTGCTCTTCTCAAGGAGTATCTTTGGCGTTCTCTGTATTTCCTGAATTTGAATGTTGGCCTTCCTTCCTAGGTTTGAGAAGTTCTCCTGGATGATATCCTGAAGAGTGTTTTCCAACTTGTTTCCATTTTCCCCCTTAATTTCAGGCACACCAATCAGACGTAGATTTGGTCTTTTCACATAATCCCATATTTCTTGGAGGCTTTGTTCACTGCTTTTTCCTCTTTTTTCTCTAGACTTCTCTTTTCACTTCATTTCATTCATTTGATCTTCAATCACTGATACTCTTTCTTCCAGTTGATCGAGTCAGTTACTGAAATTTGTGCATTTGTCATGTAATTCTCGTGTCATGGTTTTCATGTCTATCAGTTTGTGTATGGCCTTCTCTGCATTGTTTATTCTAGTGATCCATTCTTCCATTCTTTTTTCAAGATTTTTAGCTTCTCTGTGCTGGGTATGTAGTTCCTCCTTTATCTCTGAGAAGTTTGATCGACCAAAACTGCCTTGTCTCAACTCGTCAAAATCATTCTCCGTCCAGCTTTGATCTGTTGCTGGCAATGAGCTGCATTCCTTTGGAGGGGGAGATGTGCTCTGATTTTTTGAATATCCAGCTTTTCTGCCCTGCTTTGTCCCCATCTTTGTGGTTTTATCTGCCTTTGGTCTTTGATGATGGTGATGTACTGATGGGGTTTTGGTGTGGGTGTCCTTTCTGTTTGTTAGTTTTCCTTCTAACAGTCAGGACCTTCAGCTGCAGGTCTGTTGGAGTTTGCTTGAGGTCCACTCCAGACCCTGTTTGCCTGGGTATCAGCAGTGAAGGCTGCAGAAGATAGAATATTGCTGAACAGTGAGTGTTGCTGTCTGATTCTTGCTCTGGAAACTTCGTCTCAGAGGTGTGTCCAGCCATGTGAGGTGTGAGGTGTTGGTCTGCACCTAGTGGGAGATATCTCCCAGTTAGGTTACTCAAGAGTCAGGGACCCATTTGAGCATGCAGTCTCTCCGTTCTCAGATCTCAGCCTCCATGCTGGGAGAACGACTGCTCTCTTCAAAGCTGTCAGACAGGGTCATTTACAGCTGCAGAGGTTTCTGCTGTTTTTTGTTTAGCTATGCCCTGTCCCCAGAGGTGGATTCTGCAGAGGCAGGCAGGTCTCCTTGACCTGTGGTGGGCTCCACCCAATTGGAGCTTCCAGGCTGCTTTGTTTACCTACTTAAGCCTCAGCAATGGCAGGCGCCCCTCCCCCAGCCTCGCTGCTGCCTTGCAGTTAGATCTCAGACTGCTGTGCTAGAAATGAGGGAGGCTCCATGGGCATGGGATCCTCTGGGTCAGGTGTGGGATATAATCTCCTCTTGTGCCATTTGCTAAAACCCTTGGTAAAGCACAGTATTAGGGTAGGAGTTACACGATTTTCCAGGTGTTGTGTGTCTCAGTTCCCCTGGCTAGGAAAAGGGATTCCCTTCCCCCTTGCACTTCCCAGGTGGGGCAATGCCTTGCCCTGCTTCAGCTCTCGCTGGTCGGGCTGCAGCAGCTGACCAGCACCGATTGTCTGGCACTCTCCAGTGAGATGAACCCAGTACCTCAGTTGAAAATGCAGAAATCCCCCGTTTTCTGTGTCGCTCGTGCTGAGAGCTGGAGGCTGGAGCTGTTCCTATTTGGCCATCTTGCTCCTGGAACCGGGAATATATTGAAGAGACATCTGCATCCTCGGATTTATTGCAGCACTACTTACATTAGCCAAAATATGAAACAAGCCTAGGTGCTCAATAACAGATGAATGGATGAAGAATATGTGGTTTATGTACATAATGGAATAGTCTGTAACCATGAAAAAGAATGAAATCATATCATTTATGGCAACATGGATTGAACTGGAGGATATTAAGTGAAATACACCAGGAACAGAAAGTTAAACACTGCATGTTCTCATGCACATATGGAAGCTAAAACATTGTTCTCATAGAAGTAAAAATAGAACAAAGGATCCTAGAGGCTGGGAAGCATGGGGCGAAGGCGGGAATAGGGAGAGAACTGTTAAAAGACACAAAATTACAGCTGGATAGAAGGAATAAGTTCTAGTATTCTATAGCACTGTAAGATGACTATAGTTAATAACATATATAATGTATATAGTTAACATAATAACATATATATGTAACATATATAGTTTCAAATGGCTAGAAGGATACTGAATGTGCTCAACACAAAGACATAACAAATGTTTGAGATAAATATGTTAATTACCATAACCTGATTACTATACACTATATGTCTCAAAACATCACTATGTACCCCATAAATATGTATATTATGTGCCAATTAAAAATGTGAAAAATTAAAAAGGGTAAGAAGCTTCAGTTAATAGAAGAAATAAATTCCTGAGATGAATTGACTAGCGTGGTGACTATAATATTGTATACTTTAAAATTGCTAAGAGAGCAACTTTAAATATTCTTACCAAAAAAAAAGTGATAAATATATATGATGATATGTTAATTTGATTCAAATATTATGCAATGTGGTACATACATCAAGCACTTTTTATACAATATATACAATTTTTATTTGTCAATTAAAAGAAGAAAAAGGCTGGACATGGTGGCTCACTTCTGTAATCCCAGCACTTCAGGAGACCAAGGCAGGTGGGTCACGAGGTCAGGAGATCGAGACCATCCTGGCTAACACAGTGAAACCCCATCTCTACTGAAATTGAAAAAAAAAGAAAAAATTAGCCAGGCACCTGTTAGTCCCAGTTACTCAGGAGGCCAAGACAGGAGAATGGTGTAAACCTGGGAGGCAGAGCTTGCAGTAAGCCGAGACTGTGCCACTTCACTCCAGCCTGGGTGACAGAGCAAACTCTATCTCAAAAAAAAAAAAAAAGAAGAAGAAGAAAATAATTAAGGTGATAAAATAAATGTGCTTAGATCACTCTGAAAGTAGTGTCAAGAATGCATGGGAGGGAAGGGAAGATCCAGATTTTGTCCAGTGGAGAACCAACTTATACAATTTTAGGAGTTCTTTTTCAAAAAGCAACATTCCACAAGTAGATATAAAACATAGGATGACAGAAGATGGCCAACTAGAAGCAGCTGCAGTCTGCAGCTCTCATGAAGAAAAATGAAAACAGTGAGTGAATTCTGCACCTTCAGCTGAAATTTCCAGGTTCTCACATTAGGACTGAGTAGGCAGATGGCTCAACCCTTGGAGACTGGCAAGAAGCAAGGTGGAGTGATGGCCCACCTTGGAGCAGCAAGGAGCTGAAGGATCCTCCATTGCCAGCCAAGAAAAGTGGTGAGTAATTATGTGGCCGCCACCTGGGAAACCACGCTTATCCCATGGATCTTTTCAATCCATGGATCAGGAGATTCCTTTGTGAGCCCACACCACCAGGGCCTTGGGTGCGATGCACAGAGCTGTATAGAGTCTTGGCAGAACAACCTCTTAAGCTCACACAGAAACTCAGGAGTTTTACACACTCTGACACCAAGAATCCTGGCAAGGTGGGAGATCTACTCATATACTTCCCGAGGAAGACGGCTTAATCCAGAAGCCAAGCAGCAATGTTCTGTGGGCCCCATTTCCCTGGCACCTTATCAGTTAAGACCCACTGGCCTGGAATTCCAGACAACCATTGCAACAGGATGGACACTGCCTGAGGATGAGTTCTCAAGGGGAAGGATGGCCACTATTTCTAAGGTTAGGTCAACTCAGTCGTTCTAGCTTGCTGGGTCTGGGGAGTCCAGGCAGTCTGGATGAGAAGGAATCCCCCCATACTGCAGCACAGCTGCTGTGCCAGATTGTGGCCAGACTGCTTTTTTTAAGTGGGACCCCACTTGATTTCTCTTCACTGGCCAGGATCTCCCTGTGGAAATTTTAGCAACTCCAGTTAGGGTTATATAGACAGAACTCTGATCTCTC
This sequence comes from Colobus angolensis palliatus, assembly GCF_000951035.1. Classification (NCBI taxonomy): domain Eukaryota; kingdom Metazoa; phylum Chordata; class Mammalia; order Primates; family Cercopithecidae; genus Colobus; species Colobus angolensis. The sequence continues at coordinate 6,698,295 of NW_012114633.1, forward strand.
CCTTGGATGAAGACTGCAGTGGGAGGGCCAGCTGACATCTCTATGGTTTAGTCAACTCGGCCTTTCCAGTTTGCTGGCTCTGAAGATTCAGGTGGTACAGATGAGGAAGGGTTCTCCCATGAAGAACACCTGCTCTACCAAAAAGCAGCCAGACTGCTGCTTTAAGCAGGTCCTTGATCCCATCCTTCCTGACTGGGTGAGAATTCCTAACAGAGGTCTCCAGACAACTCCTACAGGAGCATCTGGGCCAGCAACAGGTCAATACTACACCTGGGATGGAGCTCCCAGAGAAAGGAGCAGACTGCCTTCTTTGCTGTTTTGCAGCCTTCTCTGGTGATACCTCCAAGTAAGGGAAAACCAAGGCAAGTAGGATTTGGAGTCACCACCCAGCAAATCACAGCAGCCCTACAGAAATGGGGCCTGACTGTTAAACAGAAAGCAATAACAATAGTAACATCAACAAAAAAAGAAAGACCCTGCAAAATCCTCAAAGTTTAGCAACCTCAAAAATAGAAGGTAAATAAGCCCACAAATATGAGAAAGAATCAATACAAAAAAAGCTGAAAACTCAAAAAGCCAGAGTGCTGCTTTTCCTCCAAATGACCACAACACTTCTCCAGCAAGGGCACAGAACTGGACTGAGGTTGAGATGGCTGAATTGACAGAAGTAGGCTTCAGAAGGTAGGTAATAATGAACTTCACTGAGCTAAAGGAGCATGTTCTAACCCAATGAAAAGAAGCTAAGAATCATGATAAAACATTACAGGAGCCGATAACCAGAATAGCCAGTTTAAAGAAGAATATAAATAACCTGATAGAGCTGTAAAACACAATGCGAGAACTTCACAAAACAATCACAAGTATCAATAGCAAAGCAGACTAACAGGAGGGAAGAATCTCAGAGCTTGAAGACTATCTTTCTGAAATAAGACCAACAAAAATAGAGAAAAAAGAATGAAAAGAAATGAACAAAGTCTCTGAGAAATATGAGACTATGTATAAAGTCTGAACCTACAACTGATTGGGGTACCTAAAATAGACAGGGAGAATGGAACCAAGTTGGAAAACATACTTCAGGATATCATCAAGAAGAATTTCCCCAACCTAGCAAGACAGGCCAACATTCAAATTCAGGAAATCCAGAGAACCTCAGTAAAATACTCCATAAGAAACTCAACCCCAAGACACATAATCATCAGATTCTCTTAAGTTTGAAATGAAAGAAAAAATGTTAAGGGCAGCTGGAGAGAAAGACCAGGTTACCTACAAACGGAAACCCATAAGACTAACAGTGGATCTCTCAGTGGAAATCCTACAAGCTAGAAGAGACTGAGGGTCAATATTCAAGATCTTTAAAGAAAATAATTTCCAACTCAGAATTTCATATCAGCCAAACTAAGCTTCATAAGTGAAGGAGAAAGAAGAACTTTTTCAGACAAGCAAATGCTGAGAGAATTCATCACTACCAGGCCTGCTTTGCAAGAGGTCCTGAAGGAAGCACTAAATATGAAAAAAACCTAATGAGCCACTACAAAAGCACACTGAAGTACACAGACCAGTGCCACCACGAAGCAAGCATATAAACAAGTCTGCAAAATAACCAGTTAGTATCATGAAGACAGGATCAAATCCACACATATCAATACTAACCTTAAATGTAAATGGGTTAAATGCCCCGATTAAAAGACAAAGAATGGCAAGCTGGATAGCGTTTAGACTCATCAATACGCTGTCTTCAAGAGACCCATCTCATGTGCAAAGACAACACAGGCTCAAAATTAAGGGATGCAGGAAAATTTACCAAGCAAATGGAAAACAAAAAGAAGAGGGGTCACAACCCTACTTTCTGACAAAACAGACTTGAAACCAACAAAGATCAAAAAAGACAAAGAAAAGCATACATAATAATAAAGGGTTTAATTCAACAAGGAGACCTAACTATACTAAATATATGTGCACCCAATACAGAAGCACCCAGATTTATAAAGCAAGTTCTTAGAGAACTGCAAAGAGACTTAGACTCCCACACAATAAGAGTGGGAGACTTTAACAAGCCACTGACAATATTAGATCATTGAGACAGAAAATAACAAAGATATTCAGGACCTGAACTCAACTCTGGATCCAGTGGATCTGATAGATATCTACAGAACTCCCCACACCGAAGCAACAGAATATACATTTTTATCACCACATGGCACTTACTCTAAATTGATCACATAATTGGAAGTAAAACATACCTCAACAAATTCAAAGGAAATGAAATCATAATAGTCTCTCAGACAACAATGCAATCAAACTAGAACTCAAGACTATGAAATTCACTGAAAACCACACAACTACATGGAAATTGAACAACCTTCTCCTGAATGACTTCTGGGTAAATAATGAAATTAAGGCAGAAATCAAGAAGTTCTTTGAAACTAATGAGAATAAAGGAATAATGAACCAGAATCTCTGGGATATGGCTAAAGTAGTGTTAAGAGGGAAATTTATAGCAGTAAATTCCCACATCAAAAAGCTGGAAAGATTTCAAATTAACAAGCTAATATCACAACTAAAAGAACTAGAGAACCAAGATCAAACAAACGCCAAAGCTGGAAAGCAATAAGTAACCAAGATCAGAGCAAAACTGAAGGAGATAGAAACACAAAAATGCTTCAAAAAATCAATGAATCCAGGAGCTGAGTTTTAAAAACATCAATTAATAGAATACTAGCTACATTAATAAAGAAAAGAGAGAAAAATCAAATAGACACAATCAGAAATGGTAAGGGGGATTATCACCACTGACCTCAGAGAAATACAAGCAATCATCAAAGAATACTAGAAACACCTCTATGCACATAAACTAAAAAATCTAGAAGAAATGGATAAATTCCTGGACACATACAGCCTTCCACGACTGAACCAGGAAGAAACTGAACTCTTGAATAGACCAATAATGAGTTCTGAAATTAAGGCAGTAACAAATACCCTACCAACCAAAAAAAGCCCCAGAGCAGATGGATTTACAGCTGAATTCTACTACGGGTACAAAGAAGAGGTGGTACCATTTCTTTCTTTTTCTTTTTCTTTTTAAATTTTACTTTAGGTTCTGGGATACAAGGGCAGAATGTGATAGTATCATTTTTGCTGAAATTATTCTAAACAATTGAAAAGGAGGGACTCCTTCCTAACTCATTTCATGAGGCCAGCATCATCCTAAGACCAAAACCTGGCACAGTTACAACAGAAAAAAAAAACTTCAGGCCAATATTCCTGGTGAACATTATGCAAAAATCCTTAGTAATATACTGGCAAATGAAATCCAGCAGCACATCAAAAAGTTTATCCACTACGATCAAGTTGGCTTCATCCCCAGGATGCAAGGTTGGTTCAACATATGCAAATCAATAAATGTGATTCATCACATAAACAGAATTGAAGACAAAAGCCACATGATTATCTCAATAGATGCTGAAAAAGCCTTCATGATAAAAGCTCCCAATAACTAGGTATTGAAGGAACATACTTCAAAATAATAAAAGTCATATATGGCAAAACCATAGCCAATATTATACTAAAGGCAAAATCTGGAAGTCTTTCCCTTGAAAACCAGCACAAGACAAAGATGTCCTCTCTCACCACTCCTATTTAACATGGTATTGGAGTTTCTGGCCAGGGCAATCAGGCAAGAGAAAGAATTAAAGGGTATTTAAATAGGGAGAAAGGAATTCAAATTATCTTTGTTTGCAGATGGCATGGTTCTATTTCTAGAAAAAAATCCCATCATCTCAGCCCCAAAACTTCTTAAGCTGATAAGCAACTTCAGCAAAGTCTCAGGATAAAAAATTAAATGTGCAACAATCTCTAGCATTCCTGTACACCAACAACAGGCAAGCAGAGAACCAAATCATGAATGACCTCCCATTTACAATTTCCATAAAAAGAATAAAATATCTAGGAATACAGCTAATAAGGGAAGTGAAGAACCTCTTCAAAGAGAACTACAAATCACCGCTCAAGGAAATCAGAGAGGACACAAATGAAAAAAACATTCTATGCTCATGAATAGAATCAATATTGCAAAAATGGTCATATTGCTCCAAGTAATTTATGGATTCTATGCTATTCCTATTAAACTACCATTGAAATTCTTCACATAATTGGAAAAAACTATTTTAAAATTCATATGGAACAAAAAGAGCCCAAACAGCTAAGGCAATCCTAGCAAAAAGAACAAAACTGAAGGCATTACACCGCCTGACTTCAATCTATACTACAAGGATACAGTTATCAAAACAGCATGGTACTGGTACAGAAATAGACACACAGATATTGGAACAGAATAGAAAACTCAGAAATAAGATCACACACCTACAACCACCTGATCTTTGATAAACCTGACGAAAAAAACAAAAAAGCAATAGGAAAAGGATTGTCTGTTTAATAAATGGTGCTGGGAGAACTGGCTAGCCAAATGCAGCAAATTGAAACTGGACCCCCTCCTTACACCTTATAAAAAATTAACTAAAGAGGAATTAAACACTTAAATGTAAAACCCCAAACTATAAAAACCCTAGAAAAAAATCTAGCAATACCATTCAGGAAATAGGCATGGGAAAAGATTTCATGATGAAAATGTCAAAAGCAATTGCAACAAAAATCAAAATTGACAAATTAGCTGTAGTTAAACTAAAGAGATTCTGCACAGCAAAAGAAACTATCATTAAAGTGAACAAAAAAATCTACAGAATGGGAGAAAAATTTCTTTGTCCACTGACAAAGGTCTAATATACACGTTTTACAAGAAATTTAAATTTATGAGGAAAAAACAACCCCATTAAAAAGTAGGCAAAGGAATGAACAGACCCTTCTCAAAAGAAGACATTTGTGTGGCCAAATACATGAAAAAAAGCTAAACATCACTGATCATTAGTAAAATGTGAATCAAAACCCCAATGAGATACCATCACATGCCTGTCAGAATGGTGATTATTAAAAAGTCTAGAAACAATAGATGCTGGTGAGGTTGTGGAGAAAAATTGACACTTTTACACTGTTGGTGGGAATGTAAATTACTTCAACCATTAGGGAAGACAGTATGGTGGTTCTTCAGAGATCTAGAGGCAGAAATACCATTTGACTTAGCAATTCCATTGCTGGGTATATATGCAAAGGAATATAAATTATTCTATTATAGAAGGGGGAAGGCAAGATGGCCGAATAGGAAGAGCTCCAGGCTACGGCTCCCAGCATGAGCGACACAGAAGACAGGTAATTTCTGCATTTTCAACTGAGATACCAGGTTCATCTCACTGGGGCGTGTCAGACAGTGGGTACAGGACAGTGGGGGCAGCCCACCGAGTGAGAGCCGAAGGAGGGAGAGGCATAGCCTCCCCTGGGAAGTGCAAGGGGTAAGGGAATTCCCTTTCCTAGCCGAGGGAAACCATGACACACGGCACCTGGAAAATGGGGTCACTCTCACCCTAATACTGCACTTGTCCAAGGGTCTTAGCAAACAGCACACCAGGAGATTATATCCCATGCTTGGCTTGGAGGGTCTGACACCCATGGGGCCTGCCTCATTGCTAGCACAGCAGTCTGAGATCTAATTGCAAGGTGGCAGCGAGGCTGGGAGAGGGGCGCCCACCATTGCTGAGGCTTGAGTAGGTAAACAAAGCGGTTGGGAAGCTCGAACTGGGTGGAGCCCACTGCAGCTCAAGGAGGCCTGCCTGCCTCTGTAGACTCCACCTCTGGGGACAGGGCAGAGCCAAACAAAAGGCAGCAGAAACCTCTGCAGATTTAAGTGTCCCTGTCTGACAGCTTTGAAGAGAGTAGTGGTTCTCCTAGCACAGAGTTTGAGATCTGAGAACAGACAGACTGCCTCCTCAAGTGGGTTCCTAACACCCAAGCAGCCTAACCAGGAGTCAACCCCCAGTAGGGGCAGACTGCCACCTCACACGGCCGGGTACCCCTCTAAGACGAAGCTTCCAGAGGAATGATCAGGCAGCAACATTTGTCGTTCAGCAATATTCACTCCTCTGCAGCCCCCACTGCTGATACCCAGGCAAACAGCATCTGGAGTGGAACTCGAGAAAACTCCAACAGACCAGCAGCTGAGGGTCCTGACTGTTAGAAGGAAAACTAACAAACAGAAAGGATATCCACACCAAAACCCCATCTGTACATTACCAAATGTAGATAAAACCACAAAGGTGGGAAAATAACAGAAGAGAAAAGCTGAAAATTCTGAAAATCAGAGCACCTCTCCCCCTCCAAAGGAATGCAGCTCCTTGCCAGCAATGGAACAAAGCTGGATGGAGAATGACTTTGATGAATTGAGAGAAGAAGGCCTCAGACGATCAAACTTCTCCGAACTAAAGAAGGAATTTCGAACCCATTGCAAAGAAGTTAAAAATCTTGAAAAAAGATTAGACTAATAGCTAACTAGAATAACCATGTTGAGAAGTCTTTAAATGACCTAATAGAGCTGATAACCATGGCATGAGAACTACATGACAAACACACAAGCCTCAGTAGCTGATTTGATCAACTGGAAGAAAGGGTATCAGTGATTGAAAATCAAATGAATGAAATGAAGTGAGAAGAGAAGTTTAGAGAAAAAAGAGTAAAAAGAAATGAACGAAGCCTCCAAGAAATATGGGACTATGTGAAAAGATTAAATCTATGTCTGATTGGTGTACCTGAAAGTGATGGAGAGAATGTAACCAAGTTGGAAAACACTTTGCAGGATATTATCCAGGAGAACTTCCCAACCTAACAAGGTAGGCCAACATTCAAATTCGGGAAATACAGAGAAGGCCACAAAGATACTCCTCGAGAAGAGCAACTCCAAGACACATAATTGTCAGATTCACCAAAGCTGAAATTAAGGAAAAAATATTAAGAGTAGCCAGAGAGAAAGGTTGGGTTACCCACAAAAG
>NW_012114633.1:6709788-6718047 GCF_000951035.1 Colobus angolensis palliatus
CTGTACTAATTTACATTCCAACAAACAGTATATAAGAATATCACTTTCCCTGCATACTCACCAGCATTTGTTATTGTTTGTCTTTCTAGTAGCCATCCTATCTGGGGTGAGATGATACCTCATTGTGCTTTTGATTTGCATTTTGTGATGATTAGTGATGAACATTTTTTCATATACTTGTTGGCCATGTATGTCATTTTTTGAGAAATGTCTGCTCAGATTATTTGCACGTTTTAATTGAAATTTTGGTTGTTGAGATGTTTGAGTTACTTCTATATTCTAAGTATTCCATTGGATGAATAGTTTGCATATATTTTCTCCCATCGTATAGGTTTCCTCTTCACTCTGTTGATTGTTTTTGTTGTTGTTCTGTAGAAGCTATTTAGTGTGATATAATCCCATTTGTTTATTTTTGCTTTTGTTGCCTGTGCTTTTGAAGATTTTACACAAAAAATCTTTGCCCAGACCAATGTCCTGAATCATTTCTGCTATGTTTTCTTCTAGAAGTTTTAAAATTTATAGTCTGAATTCAATCTGTTTTGAGTTGATTTTTGTATAGCATGAGAGATGGGGCTCTAATTTCATTATTTGGATTTAAATACCATTTTCCCATTATCATTTATTGAAGAGACTGTCTTTAATGGGTGTCATTAGCACTGTTGTCAAAAATCAGTTGGCTATAAATATGTGTATTAATTTCTGGGTTCTCTGTTCTATTACCTTGGTCTGTGTGTCTGTTTTATGCCAGTGCCATGCTGTTTTGGTTACTATAGCTTTACAGTATATTTTTAAATCAGGTAGTGTGATGTTTCCAGCTTTGTTATTTTTGCTCTTTGGAGTCTTCTGTGGTTCCACACAAACTTTAAGATTATTTTTCTATTTCTGTGAATAACATCTTGGTATTTGATAGGGATTACATTGAATCTGTAGATTGCTTTGAGTAGTATAGTCATCTTAACAATATTCTTATCCAAGAGTGTGAGATACCTTTTAATTTGCTTATGTCTTCTTCAATTACTTTTATCAGTGTTATGTAGTTTTCATTGTATAGGTCTTTCACCTATTTGGTTAAATTTGTTTCTAGGTATTTTAGGTTTTTGGGTTTTTTTTTTTTTTTGTAACTATTGTAAATGGGGTTACCTTTTTTCTTTGTTTTTCAACTAGTTCATTATTCATGTATTGAAACACTACCAACTTTTGTAAGTTGATTTTGTAGCCTGTAACTTCACTGTATTTATTAATTAATTTGAAGACTTTTTTGATAGAGCTTTTAGGTTTTTCTATATATAAGACCATACAGTCTTCAAACAGGAACAATCTGACTTCTGTCTTTCCAGTTTAGGTATATTTAGGTTTCTTTTTCCTGCCTAGTTGCTCTGACTAGGATTCCAGTACTGTATTAAATAAGAGTGGTATGAGTGGACACCCTTGTTTTCTAGTTTTTAGAGAAAGAGCTTTCAGCTTTCCCCCATTCAGTATGATGTTAGCTGTAGGGGTTTTATATATGGCCTTTATTATATATCTAATTTATTGACATTGTATATCTAATTTCCTTGTATATCTAATTTATTGACAGTTTATATCATGAATGATATTTGGGTTTTATAAAATACTTATTCTATTGAGATGATCATATGATTTTTATTCTTCATTCTGCTTATGTAATGAGGATGTTCATTGATTTTTGTATGTTGAACCATCCGTGCATTCCTGAGATAAATCCAATTTTATCATGGTGTATCTTTTTGATGTGTTGGTGGATTTAGTTTGTTATGTCATGTTAGGGTTTTTGTGTCTATGTTCATCAGGAATATCAACCTGTAACTTTCTTTTCTGTTGTGTCCTTATTTGTTTTGGTATCAGAGTTATGCTTCTCTCATAGAATGAGTTAGAAAGTGTTCTCTTTACTTCAATTTTTGGAATAGTTTGAGAAGAATTGGTATTAATTCTTCTTTAAAAGTTTGGTAGAATTCAGTGGTGAAGCCATCTGGTCATGAACTTTTTATTGTTGGAAGACTTTTAATTACTGATTCAACCTCATTACTTGTTATTAGTCTATTCAACTTTTCTATTTCTTCTTGGTTTAATCTTGGTAGGTTGACTTGTCAAAGATTTATTCATTTCCTCTAGGCTTTCAAACCTATCAGCATATAGTTTATAATAATCTCTAATGGCCCTTTGTATTTCTGTGGTATCAATTGTGAAATCTGCTTGTTCATTTCTATCTTTATTTGGATCTTCTCTCTCTCTTTTTTTTTTTTTAATAGGGTCTTGCTCTGTTGCCCAGGCTGGAGTCCAGTGGCACAATCTTGGCTCACTGTAAGCTCCGACTCCCAGGTTCACACCATTCTCCTTCCTCAGCCTCCCAAGTTGCTGGGACTACAGGCGCCATCCACTATGCCAGGCTAATTTTTTCTATTTTTAGTAGAGACAGGATTTCACCATGTTAGCCAGGATGGTCTTGATCTCTTGATCTTGTGATCCACCCGCCTCGGCCTCCCAAAGTGCTGGGATTACAGGAGTGAGCCACTGTGCCTGGCCTAGACTTATCTCTCAATACTGCTTTTGCTGTATCCCATAGGATTTGGTATGTTGTGTCCTATTTTCATTTCTTCCAAGAAATTTTGAAATTTATTTCTTAATTTCTTCTTACCCATGGATTGTTTAGGAGCGTGTTGTTTAATTTCCATGTATTTGTATGATTTGAAATGTCCCTTTAAAAAAATAAAAATTGATGTCTAGTTTTATTCCATTGTGGTCAGATAAGATTTTTGATATGATTTCAGTTTTTTAAAACTTTTTGAGACTTGTTTTGTGTTCTCACATGTGGTCAATTCTCTACTGCCAGGGAATTCAAGATGATGGGGAAGCTGGTTGTCTGCCTCAATCTCACTTTTTCCAGTTTAGAAACCACAAGTTGGGAATAATTTTTCTGCATACTTGGCTAAAGTGAGAATTAGGTGGATAACCAGCAAAATTGGTAAAGGGGCATGATGGATGTAGAAATCTAATTCTCTCATGAGTTGCTCCATTTTTTTCACTTTGCTGTGATTCCAGAAACTGTCTCATCTTCATATCAGTACATCATACATTTATCTTTGCCTTTTTTTTTTTTTTTTTTGAGATGGAGTCTGCTCTGTCACCAGCTGGAGTGCAGTGGCACAATATCGGCTCACTAAAATCTCCACCTCCTGGGTTAAAGCGATTTTCCTGCCTCAGCCTCCCGAGTAGCTGGGACTATAGGTGCATGCCACCATACCCACCTAATTTTTGTATTTTTAGTGGAGATGGGGTTTCACCATGTTGTCCAGGATGGTCTCAATCTTTTGACCTTGTGATCTGCCCACCTCAGCCTCTCACAGTGCTGGGATTGCAGGCATGAACTACCACCCTTGGCCTATCTTTGACTTTTGACCAGGGGTATTCAGTCTTTTGGCTTCCCTGGCCACATTGGAAGAATTGTCTGGGGCCACACATAACATATACAAACACTAACGATAGCTGATGAGCTTTAAAAACAAAAAATCACAAAAAACAAACTTATCTTGTTAGGGTCAGTTACTGGTTCCTTACTTTGTTAATTTGTAATGATCATGATTCCCTGTTTGCTGTTGTTTCTTATGTTTGTATGTCTATGTCTTTGCATTGAATGATTCATTATTTATTCCAGTCATCTCTAGCTTGTTTGGTTTTTATTCGATATATTTACTTAGACGTACTTTACCACTAGGACCCTGACTCCGTTTTGGCTCTGGATGGCATCTTAGGCTAAGGTTTGCCTCAGGTAGAGCTCTGCCCCTCCTGAATGAGGGAGGTCCATGATATCCTAGCAGTACGGGAAGGTTGGCTAGGGGGTTTGTGCCCAGGGAACCTGTGGGATGAACTTTCACAGTGCTACTGGACAGTCACTCTGATCTGACAGCTCCTTAGGCTGAGTTATAGGGCAGAGTTTCCAAGGCTGGGGATGATATTCCTGCCTTCCCCCTTTGTCTCTGTCCTCAGGGGTATTTCTCCCTTGATGCTTCCTGTGAGTTAAAACAGGGTAGGTCTCCTGCCAGGAAACCCAAGATGATGGGGAAGCTGGTTGTCTCCCTCAATCTTACTTTTTCCAATTTGGAAACCACAGTTGGGAAAAAATTTTCTGCATACTTGGAAAAAGTGAGAATCAGGAGACAACCAGCAAAATTTGGGGAGGGGCATGATAGATGTGGAAATCCAATTCTCTTAATGAGTTGCTCAGTTTTTTCACTTTATTGTGGTTTCAGAAACTGTCTCATCTTCATATTTGAGTTCTGGGATATTTCTGGTAATAATTTTGGTGCTGTATATATGGATTTTTGGTATTCTGTTGGTTGGGAGAGAGAGAGGCTAGGCAGTGCTTCAGCTAGCTTCTACACAGCAATTTGGAACTCAAATTCTCTCTCATTTATTATTTTATTAAGTATGTTTTCTTTACCTTTTCCCTTCTCTTCTTCTGGAATGCCCACAATGTGAATATTTGTTCGTTTAATGGTGTCCTATACATAAATTTCTAGGCTTTCATCATTCTTTTTTCTTTATCTCTTTTTCTTTGGTCTCTCTGTTATTTCAAAATAACTGTCTTCTAGTTCAGAGACTTTTTTCTTCTGCTTAATCTAGTCTGTTTTTGAAGCTCTCAATTACATTTTTATCTCATTAGTTGAGTTATTTAGCTGTGGAATTCATATTTGTATCTTTTTTTCCAGTATCTACTTTGTTGTTGAATTTTTCATTCAATTCATGAATTGTTTTTCTGATTTTATTGTCTATCTGTATTATTTTGTATCTTCACTAAATTTCCTTAAGATTATTATTCTGATGTTTTGTGACATTTTGCATATTTCCTTATGATTGGGGTCTGTTACTGGAGAATTATTGTGGTCCCTCAAAGGTGTCATGTTTCCTTACTTTTTCATGTTTGATGTGTCCTTCCATTGATTTCTATGCATCTGGCAGAAGGGTCATCCTTTCCAGTTTTATGAAGTAGATGTTGTAGAAAAGATTTATTCATTTAGATGGGTATTGGGCTGTTGGTTTGATGAGGTGTGTTGGCTTTGGTTCTAGGTGGACACAGTAGTGTAGGCTCTATATAGTTTCTTCAGCTATAATCTATATTAGTAATGTTTGTAAGTGTGTCTGTGGCTTAAGCTGAGAAACATAGTGGTGGCAGTGCAGCTTTGTCAGAAATAGGCTTGCTGGGCTGTTTCTCAGGTCAGAGCACATGATGGGTCAGCCAAGGGGTCTGGCTTACTGAGGTTGAGGGTCTGTTACTCCAACTGGGGCACAAGCATGTAGTTGCTTAGCCAGCCTGGGGACATGCCTGTCAGGTGTAGCCTGTTTTTGTTTCTCAAGCCTGGGACATGACCACCCAACTACTTAACTGGACTGAAGGGTGTGTGTTTTAGTGGTGGCCCTCAGGGCTGTTTCTCAGGCCCAGGATGTCAGTGCACAGTTACTCAACTGGCTTGTGTGCATATCTGTCAGGGGTGGCCTGTGGAGTTGTTTTTCAGTCTCAGAACACAGGTGCACAGCTCACTGGTCAACTTGAGGACATTTCTGCCAGGGGCTGTTTCTCAGGTGTGAATTGCAGGCAGAGTTTTGGGCAATCCAGGGCAGGGGCATTTCTATGTGGGTCAGGCATGCCACAGGGCTCTTTCTCAGGCATTGGACATGAACATGTAGCCACTCTGCCAGCCTAGGGGTATGGCACGTGCTCAGTGGGGGAGCTTTGGGGGGATGGGGAGTGAGGCACACAGCAGTCTGCTGGCTCAAGAGTAAGTTCACCCTGGGTGAGTTTGCAAGACTTTTTTCCAACTGGACGTGTAGGTAGTGGTAGTTGGTTTGTTTCCCTGCTTTGCAGGACCAGAGTCACAGCTGATCCTGGGCCCAAGCTCTACACAGCTGGGTTTGTGGTGGTCAGCCCCTGGCTCCCCACGACTCAGTGTGGGCTTGATGCAATGAAAATGGAGCCCCAGTGCTTCAGAAGTGCAGTGGCTACTTGCCCCCAGAGGAAGACACACTCCAGAGATGGCCCTGATCTCAACATGGCACTGTGCTGCAGCAACTTGACTGGGTGTATGGTGGGAGTATACATCTTGTGCTCCTAATCTGGAGCAGTGCACCTATGTGAAGCCCTAACAGCTCTTTCAACTGGGCACAGGGCTTTGAGAGAACCGTATGATACTCCTGTACTAAGGACTTTAGGTATTTATGGTAGCAGTGGGGGCTGATGGGATTTTTCTGCTTACCTTCCTCCCTCACCTCCTCCGCCTCTGCAAGTGGAAGTCCCTCTTGTCTGCACCAATCTGATCTGGGTGGGGGAGACAGGACTTCAGAGGCCAGGTGCCTCCACACTGCCTTCCTGAGTTTCAGTCACCATGGATACATCTCCACTCCCCTGCTGCACTCCAGTGTTTTTCCTTCAACACCCGAGTCAATTCTTAGCTGTATTTTCATTGTCTTGGTCTTTTCTTCCAGGGGGAATGAGCACCAAGCATCTGCAGTCAGCCATCTTGCTGATGATATCACTCCCATTTTGTACCTTGACCAATATGTCCCAATCACCACTCCCACTCTCCAGCCCTTGGTAACCACCATCTACTCTCTATTTCTATGAGTTTCATTTTAGAGTCCATGTATAAATGAGGTCTCACAGTATTTGTCTTTCTGTGCCAGACTTTTTTCACTTAGCAAAATGTCCTCCAGATTCATCTATGTTGTCACAAATGGCAGGGTTTCCTTTCTTTAAAGGATAAATAGTGTTTATTTTGTAAATATACTGTAGTTTTTAATCCATTCATCCACTGATGAACACTTAGGATGACTTTATAATTTGGCTTCTGTGAATAATGCTGCAATGAACATGTGCAGTATCTCTTCAGTGTACTCATTTCTTTTGACTGTATACTCAGAAGAATACTTGGTGGATTATATAATAGTTCCATTATTAATTTGAGGAACCTCCATACTGGTTTACGTAATAGCTTACCAATTTACATTCCTTCCAACAATGTGCTATTGTAATGGGATTGTTTTCTTGATTTCTTTTTCAGATAATTCATTAGTGTTAGTGTTTACAAAGGCAACTGATTTTTGTACATTGATTTTGTATCCTGAAACTTTATTGAATTCATTTATTAGTTCTAAAAGTTCTTTGAAGCCTTTAAAGCTTTTAATGCATAAGATTATGTCATCTGCAGAGACAGTTTACTTCCTTTGTGATTTTAATACTTTCTTTTTCTCTTGCTTAATTGCTCTAGCTAGGACTTCCAGTACTACTTGAATAGAAGTTGTGAGAGTGAATATTGTTCCAGATCTCAGAGGAAACGCTTTCAGCTTTTCATCATTGAGTATGATGTAAGCTGTGGGCTTGTCACATATGGCTTTTATGATGTTGAGGTGCATTCCTTCTGTAACTAATTTATTGGTAGTTTTTATCATGAAAGGATGTTGAATTTTGTTAGATAATTTTTCTTCATGCACTCTTAATATATTTGTCCTATATTCTGTTAATGTGGTATATCAATTTATTGATTTGCATATATTGAACCGTCCTTACATCGCATTAATAAATCCCACTTTACCACAGTGAATAATCATTTTAATGTGCTGTTAAGTTTGTTTCACTAGTGTTTTGATGAGAATTTTTGCATCTATGTTCGTCAGAGATACTGGATTGTAATTTTCTTGTAATGGTATTGTCTGGCTTTGGTATCAGGGCCTCATATAATTTACTTGAAAGTTATTTCTTTTTCTTTGATTTTTGGAAGACTTTCAGAAGGATTGGTATTAGTTCTTCTTTAAATGTTTCATAGAATTCAGCAGTGAAGGCATCAGGTCCTGGGCTTTTTTTGGTGAGTGATTTCTTAAAAAAATTATTAATTCAGTCTCCTTGCTTGTTATTGATCTGCTCAGATTTTCTACTTCATAATTCAGTCTTAGTAGATTGTGTGTATCTAGAAATTTATCCATTCCTTCTAGGTTATCCAATTTGTTGGTGTATAATTGGTAATCTTATTAACCTCTTTATTTCTATGTCTTTAGTTGTAATAGCTCCTTGTTTATTTCTGATTTTGGTCTTCTGGTTTTTTCTTAGTGAAAGGTATATCAACTTATCTTTTAAAATATAACAACTCCTAGGTTTATTAATCTCGTCCATTGTTTTCCTAGTTTCTTTTTTTTCCTGGCCTGATCTTTATTATCTTCCTTATACAAACTTTTTCTTGGTTTGTTCTTTTTTCA
>NW_012114633.1:6718442-6719979 GCF_000951035.1 Colobus angolensis palliatus
GATCTTGTGATCCACCCGCCTTGGCCTCCCAAAGTGCTGGGATTACAGGTGTGAGCCACCATGCCTGGTCTTAATTTCTTTTTTGATCCATTAGTTGATTAGAAACCTATTGCTTAATTTCCACATATTTATGAATTTTCCAATCTTCCTATCATTGCTTTTTAGTTTCATATTATTGTAGTTGAAAGAGATATTTGAGATGATTTCAATCTTCTTAAATTTGTTTTGTTTTATGACACAACATAAGAATGTTTCATGTGTATTGGAGAAGGATATGTTTCATGTGTATTTGAGAATGTTTCATGTGTATTTCATGTGTATTTGAGAATGTTTCATGTGTATTTGAGAAGGATATGTATTCTGCTGCTGTTAGATGGAATGATCTTTCTATATGTCTGCTAGGTTCCTTTGGTTTATCATTCAAGTCCACTTCATCCTTATTGATATTTTTTCTTTTTGGTATGGATAATATATCCATTGTTGAAAGTAGAATATTAAAGTCCCCCACTGTTATATTGCTGTGTATTTCTCATTTGTGTTAATATCTGCCTATTATATTCAGATGATCTGATGGTGGGTGCCTATATATTTGTAATTGTTATAACCTCTTGATAAATTGACATCTTTATTATATATGAACACTTTTGTCTAATGCAGGCATTTACTACTACATTAGAATTTTATAGTTTTACAGTTTTTGACTTAGTCTGCTTTTTTCTTTTGTAAGTATAGGCACCCCTGCTCTCTTTGGTTATAATTTGCATAGAATATCTTTTTTATTCACTTACCTTCTATGTGTCCTTAGGCCTAAAGTGAGTATTTTGTACACAGAATGTTATTAGATCATATTTTTCAACTTATTAATTTTTTTTATTTCAATAGGTTTTGGAGAACAGGTGGTGTTTGGTTACATGAATAACTTCTTTAGTTATTCTCAGATCTCCGAGATTTTGGTACACCAAACATTCAGGCAATGTACACTGTACCAATGTGTAGTCTTTTAACCCTCTCCCTGCTCCCATCCTTATCTTAGGTCCCAAAAGTCCATTGTATTATTTCCACACCTTTGCATCCTTGTAGCTTAGTTCCCACTTACAATTTAGAACATAAAATGTTTGATTTTCCTTTCCAGAGTTACTTCACTTAGAATAATGGTCTCCAGTTCCATCTAGATTTCTGCAAATGCCATTATTTCATTCCTTTTTATGGCTGAGTAGCATTCCATGGTATATATTGATATGATTTGGGCTGTGTCTCCACCCAAATCTTATCTTGAATACCCACGTGTTGTGGGAGAGATCTGGTGGGAGGTAATTGAATCATGGAGTAGGTCTTTCCCATGCCATTCTTGGGATAGTGAATATGTTTCACAAGATCTGATGATTTTAAAAAATGAGGGGTTTCCTGCACAAGCTCTCTTTCTTTGCCTGCCACCATCCATGTAAGATATGACTTGTTCCTCTTTGCCTACCACCATGATTTTGAGGCCTCCCTAGTCATGTGGAACTGTAAGTCCATTAAATCTCTCTCTCTCTCT
>NW_012114633.1:6721038-6775457 GCF_000951035.1 Colobus angolensis palliatus
TCTGGGCTGGTTCTGTGGAGTGTCTGCAAAGAGTCCTGTGATGTGACCCATCTTCAGGTCTCTGAGTCATGGATACCAGAACCTGTTCCAATGCATGTAGCAGGGGAGTGAAGTGGACTCTGTGAGAGTCTTTGGTTGTATTTTTGCTTAGTGTGCTGGTTTTGTGTTGGTTGGCCTCTGGCCAGGACGTGGTGCTTTCAAGGGAGTATACAAGCTTGCCCTAAGGTCACCTGGATAAGTATTTGGGTGTCTCAGGTGGTGGGTGGGCCACAGAGCTTCCAAGAAATTATGTCCTTTGTCTTCAGCTACCAGAGTAGGTAGAGAAAGACCATCAAGTAGGGGTGGGGTCTGGTGTGTCTGAGCTCAGACTCTTCTTGGGCAGGGCATGCTTCAGCTGTTGTGGGGGTTGGGGGTGTGGTTCTCAGGCCGATGAAGTTAAATTACCAGGGAGATTATGGCTGCCTCTGCCACATCATACAGGTCACCAGAGAAGTGGGGGAAAGCCAGCAGTGACAGGACTTACCCAGCTCCCATACAGCTGGAAAGGCTGGTCTCACTCCCACTGTGTCCCCCTAACCACACTGAGTTTATTTCCAGGCAGCTTGTGAGCAGGGCTGAGAACTTGCCCCAGGCTACAAGCCTCCCTGCTGAGAAAGTAAACAGGGCTTTCAGGTTTCATGCCTCCCCACCTTCTTTCTGCAGCTTCTATGTTCATATCTGTACTCCAGGTCACTCCCTCCCCCAGTTTCTGTCCAGGAAACTTCACCTTCAGTTGAAATTGGTACAAAGTTCAGCTGAATGTTTCCTTTCCCCTCATCTTTCCCCATTTCCACTGCCAGCAAGGACCCCTATGAGATAAAGTCAGAAATGGCTTCCCTGGGGACTGAGAGGGCCCACAGGACTCCTCCCTGTGCTTCCTCTACCCCCATATTTTGCTCAGCTCTCTAAATTTGTCTCAGCTCCAGGTAACGTCAGATCCTTCTCCGGTGATCTGGACCTTCAGGTTTCCCAGGGAGGATGTGTGTTTGGGGGTGGATGTTCCCTCTTTTACACTTTGAATACCCACATTCTTTTGGCTGTCTCACAGAACCTGCAACAGCAAGCCGCTTCCTTCAAAGGGCCTGTGGAGTCTCTGATTTTCTTGGTATGTTACTGCACTAATTTTTGGAGCAAAAGTTCACAGTGTGAGCCTCCACACGCTGCTCTGAGTGGGAACTGGAAGTTAGTCCTGTCTCCTCTCTGCCATTTCTTTCCAACTGAGATCATATTTTTTAATCCATTTAAATACTGCATCTTTTGATTGGAAAACACATTCATTTGCATGTAAAGTAATAATCGATATGTAAGAACTTTTGCCATTTTGTTGTTTACTAATTGTTTCATCATTCCTTTTTTCCATTATACCATTCTTTTCTTCCTCCTTTGTAATTTGTTAAATTTTTAGAGTGCATGCTTTGACTTCTTTTTTTTAATCTTTGTGTATTCACTAGAGGTTTATTTTTCCTTTGTGTTCACCATGGGACTTATATGAAACATCTTATTGTTATAATATTCTATTTTGAACTGAAAACTTAAGTTCAATAGCATACAAATCCCACACTTCTACGTCTCTCCTCACCACCTTTTAGGCTATTGATGTTACATTTTACATCTTCCTATTTTGTTTATTTATCAGCAAATTGTAGCTATAGTTATTTTTAATACTTTGGTCTTTTAACTTTTGTATAGAGTCAAAAGTCATTTACACACCATTATTACAGTATTAGAGTATACTGGATTTGACTAAATATTTACCTTTACCAGTGAATTTTGTACAGATGGTCCCCAACTTACATTGGTTTGACTTACAATTTTGTGACTTTATGATGGGTTTATCAGGATGTTTCCCCATTATAAGTTGAGAAACATTTCTACTTTCATATGTTTTCATGTTGCTATTTAGCATTCTTTTGTTTCAACTCTAAGAACTTCATTATTTCTTGTAAGGCAGGTCTACTGGTGATGACTTCTCTCAGGTTTTCTTTGTCAGGGAATGTCTCTCTGTCCTTCATATGTGAAGGACATCTTTGCCATGTATAGTATTACTTGTTAAGAGTTTTTTTTTTCTTTTTTCACTTTGAATATGTTCTCTCACTTCCCCCTGGCTTGCAAGGGTTTTGTTAAAAAGTCTGCTGATAGTCTTATGAAGGTTCCCTTGTGTGTAATAAGGCACTTTTCTCTTGGTGCTGTCAAGATGCTGTCTTTGATTTTTGAACATTTGATCATATGTCTCAGAATATTCTTCATTGGGTCTGATAGAGTTTGGATATTTGTCCCTGCCTAAATCTCATGTCGAATTGTAATTCTTAGTCTAGTGGGAGGGGTTTGGATCATGGAGGTGAATCCCTTGTGGCTTGGTGCTGTTTTCATGATAGTGAGTGAGTTCTTACAAGGTCTGGTCACTTAAAAGTATGTGGCTTCCTGGCCGGGCGCGGTGGCTCAAGCCTGTAATCCCAGCACTTTGGGAGGCCGAGACGGGCGGATCATGAGGTCAGGAGATCGAGACCATCCTGGCTAACACAGTGAAACCCCGTCTCTACTAAAAATACAAAAAACTAGCCGGGCAAGGTGGTGGGCGCCTGTAGTCCCAGCTACTCGGGAGGCTGAGGCAGGAGAATGGCGTGAACCCGGGAGGCGGAGCTTGCAGTGAGCTGAGATCCGGCCACTGCACTCCAGCCTGGGTGACAGAGCAAGACTCCGTCTCAAAAAAAAAAAAAAAAAAAAGTGGCTTCCTGTAAAACCTGCAGAACCATTAGCTAATTAAGTCTCTTTTCTTTATAAGTTACACAGTCTCAAGTATTTATAGCAATGTACGAACAGCCTAATACAGGGTCAATCTTGCTTAGGGGTTTTTGAGCTCCATGAATCTGGATGTCTATAATCCTCTCAATATTTGGGAAGTTTTCAGCTACTATTTATTTAAATAAGTGTTCTTTAACTTTCTCTCTCTCTCTTCTTTCAGAAACTCCCATAATTAATAATATATTTGTATTTGATGGTGTCCCATAAGTTCCTATGCTTCCTTCATTCTTTTTCTTCCTATAATTGGGTAATTTCAACTTTTCTGTCTTCAAGTTCACTCAGACAACTAGCCTATCACCAGGTGTACAGACTGGTGTGGCTTCCTGTGGGTTTCTGGGAAGGCTCCCCCTGGGTCACTGGGTAGTTCTCTGGACAGGCAGTGTTGGCCCCAGCTCATAGATGAGAGGGACTTAAAACAGTTGCAGGGCTGCTTCAGGTTCCACAGCTGAGATTAAGTTTGACAGGTCTGCCTCCAGGAACTCAGACAAGTATGTTTCCCCCTGGGGACCTCATGGGGCAGGACTGCTTGCAGTCTGCAGCTGACAGAGCTGAAGACAAGTCTCTTAGCCATTTCAGGGTCCACAGGAAGAAACAATGTCAGCAGGCCAGTCACTCAAGGCATAAATGGCATGACTTTATCTGCGTTCCTTGGTGGGTGATTGTGGTAGCAGGATCGAGGCCGAACATGGCTGCAGCTGAGTTCTCAGGATGACAGGGCCATTTCCAGGTCTGGAACTGGGACCATAGCCTGTGAGATTTCTACATGGGCACAGTTCTACCCTCTAGAATGGCCTCACTAGGTCTTGAGCTCCAGTAGGGTTTCACAGACTCCTATCTGAATTCCAGAGCTCCCGCAAAGGCACTTTTGCCTTTGTTGCTTGAGAGGATACAAGCAGGGGAGCTCCTATTTTACCATCTTGCTGATGTCACTCTCTCCCCTTCTCAAAACACTTCCAATTATTCCACTGAAAAAAAATCCATTATCATTCATGTAATTCATTACTCCATTAATCAATATTTATTGAGTACATACTATAACAAAGGTACTGTTAAGAATTGGAGGAATTATAAAGCATGGTTTGTGTCCATAAGGATCTTGAGGTCTAAGAAGACAAACATAAGCAAGATATCAACATAACAATTTAGTACACTCAATCAGGCAGTATTTGCTTTAGAAGTGAAATGAGCTCATCTTGGGGCGGATGGAATTTTGAAATTTCCTGATTCAGATTAGTTTCTTACTAAGGCTAATTTTAATAGTATCAAATCTCACCCTGACTTAAAAAAAGAAAAAGGCAGGAAAGACAGGTCCCAATTTCAAGAAGAGTAAATACAGTTCTCTTATCACTAATTCATGACAGCTTGCTCTTATGTCTCATTATGAAAAAAGAAAAGAATAGAACAGTAGCAAGGATTACTTTTTGAGAAACCAGAATTTCAGGAAACAGGTATGTGTTAAAGATTGTTATCATGAAATTCACTTTCAATATTCTTTTCTTGTCATTTTATTTAAACATTAAGGAAAAAAACTTATTCAGAGAAATAATTTTCCCTTCCTTTTATAAGTATAAGCACTCCCTAGAAATAATTGGTAAACTCCTTAATTATAGATCTCGTCTGCTTATTAACATCCTCTTCAATGGTCAGTATTCACATCAATAGTGTTTTGTTAAATAATCCATGGAATAATGACAAGCAACTCTTTTAAAACTCAGAAATACTAAATTTTTACAAGTAACAATGAGAAAATATCTGCAAAGGTATGTTTTTTTGTATTTTATGGACACAAACCTTTCAGAAATTATCTAAATCAGAAATCAGGGTTTTGAAATCGTCTTTATTATAAAATTTTGGATACTGATAAGCTAATTTTTTAAGTTGAATTTTTTAAAGTATTTTTCTATGAAAAAATAATCTACATTATTGGACTGAAATATGGAGATATGTAGAATAAAAATTCTGAGATATTTACTCTATATTGCTTAGTAGCCACTATTACCCTTTCAGTATAGCATTTAGAAAAGGTTTCTAACTAAACTGTTCAAGTGTAATAAGTCCAGACTCTTGGGAATGTAATTATCTTATTTGTTTTGAATCAGACTGTCTGCAGTTAGTCTAGTGTTTTAATAAGGTCTACAAGGATTAGAACTAGTCAACATATGAATTATGAAACCCCTAATCAACCTGAAGAACAGAAAAAAAAATCAACTCATAGGAAAAATGTGGTACTCTTTCAAGACTGTGGAATACCATTCAGAACCATAGCAGGGGTAGACTTGAAAACCAGGAAATATAGGTTTCAACTAAGAAAGGTTTTGTTGCCTAGGGGGATAAAATAGCATATACTTCTAAAGATGTGAACTTTCTTTTTTAAAAATAATCTGTGGGTTTATATCATCATGTAAACTTTCCCAAAAGAAATAGGAAGCTATTCATCTACTAGAGCTAACAAAGTGCAGAAACATGTTATTGCAATATTTTAACAAACATCACAGGTAGTTTTAAAATGTAATCTTTAAGCTTACCTTTTTTGGAAAGAAAATGGTTATTTTTTTTCTAAGACATGTACCATTATATACTTGAGGAAAATGTTTTTCCATAACTTGTCATTGAGATTATTAGCTTTTCAGCATTTAATATGGCAAATGGTGGTTGACTTCTAGACTATTTTCTTCTAGTCAAACTCTGAAGATGTTATGTTTTAAAAATCTTAATAGGCAGAAATCTACAGTCCTCAAACTGAGGCTCAAAATGAAAAGATAAAGACAAGTCAAAGAAAGAATATTTATTTTGATGGAGCAAACAAATTCAACACTAAGAAAATAGGGCAGTTTTCTCAGAAGAAATTAGCTCTCCAGTTGATTTAGAGAGAACTTACTAAGTAAGCTGTCTCACTGTGTATCCATCTATTAAGAAATCCACCTATAAAAAGAGGTCCACAAGGTGATTTCATGGGGTCTAGATATAAAGAAACACTGTGGTATAAATATTTTTCCAACATTTACTTCAAGGAAAGGATCCCTGATTATCTGCCAGTTATTAAGTACCGAAAGGTGAATCACTTTTGATAAACTTGTTAAAATGTCTCTTAATTCCATCCAACTACTTTTCTTACAGTTCTTACATCTCAGTCTTCCCATATTAGTTTCTCTTCTGAGATGAGAATGTGATGATCAGTTCGTGAGCATCATCTGTTTGGCAGCTGTTTCTGATTTATGAATAGTTTTGTTACAAACCAGCACCATGTGAGTTAGGGTCCCCTATGGCTCCTCCAGGGGCTGTATCATTTCTGATAAGACTAAGACTCTCTTAGATGGAGACCAGGCTCCCTAACAAAGGGAGCCATAGCTTGGCTGGCACATGCAGGGATCCGAGTGAAACTATTTATCATAAAGCCAGTGCTGGGAATTACAATCTCTATTGGTGAGTGGATTCAGAGTCCAATTCCCATTAGAACTGACCAAAGCTGTTTTTAGTACCATATTAATTTATAAAAGTTACAGGAAATGTCTAAAAACATGGCAGTCAAGATAATTCTACAAAGTATTCTAAAGTCCCCAAATACAAACTGCCTGAACTTAAATATTGTTCAACTGATTAAGCAGAAAGGTTCTTGGAGAGCTAACTCTTTAAATATAAACAGCCTTTATGTTATCATTTAGATTCAGATTTAGAGTTCAAAGAATATTTTAAAAAGGGGTTGAGGGTTTACTGTATCATTTTCTCCCTTAGGTGTTTTGGGATTTGTAATTTATTTTAGATTCGATCAGATTGTCTTAAGTCTCCTCAGTGGATGGAAAACAATTTGTCTACACTCAGCTCTAACAGTAAAAAGTGGGAACTTTGGAGACATGAAGTATAAAGAAATATCAAGTTCATTATATAAACAAAAGGGGTTATTTTACTGTAGGAGATGTAATAAGTAAAAAGTAATAATTGAATATCTACTAGATTAAATGGCAATGTAGGGAGGAATGTTTTCTAGTTTACCAAAAATTAAACAATGCATCAAGCACATTTTAGATTTATTTTATTATTTTTAATGAACTATGTTTAACATTTTACAAATCTTCAGGTTGTTACAATTTTCAGCAGTAAATATAGTAGTAACAGCAATAAATACACCGAAATATGAGATTTCTCTGAAAGAATACAAAAAATAGAAACACCTGGAAATAAGAAGGCAAAATGTCAATTCTAGATCTGAAATAGAAATTAATACAGCTGGATTCCTTTACAATGCTGGTACATGGGAAAATGAGAAACTCGTGCGCCTTATAAATGAATGTGTGACTTTGAGCTTCACCTTTCTGGGAAGTTTTGAGGGACATCATTTGACCCACAGATCTCTAAAACCCTATAATACATATCGATACCAGAGGATTCAAACACATAGTGGCCTGAAAATGATTGCCAAAGCAAAGAAGTGCTTTCATTCCTCAACATTTGTGATCTTTGTGGTATACTATGTATTATAAAAGGGCATAATCCCTATACAACTGCATAAAGTCATAAAAATTGATTTATAAAGTCTCAAGATCATAATATGTATTCAAAAATACATATAGCTGTGCTTTAGTAAATGAATCCATCAGTTAGTCGAGAGATAGTTTTGCCTTTAATATATATCCAAAGTATATACAATGGATCGACAAATGTTAACAATTTGTGACCAAAATCATCTAGGTTTATATTTGAAAAAACCTTAGTTTTCAATTTAAAAATTTAAGAAAGTTGTGAATATTGTTTCTTATCACTTGGGTTAAGAAAAAGTAGATGGCTTCAGCTTTTTAACAGGAAATTTGTGAACTACTCACAAATGAGAAGTCACACTCTTTTGATCATTAGAAAAGATAAATTGCCTATAATTACCAATTGAGAACAGCATGTGCAGTGTAAAAATAATTAGGTTTTATTCTGAAACCAAACAAGTAGTTCTAGAAAAGCCCTTGGGATACATCATCTCATTTCATTTCCCTTACACAAAAATGAATAAAATAAGCGGCATACCTGAATGGTATACCCTTACACCCATATGTGTATTTCATTACCAAGCTGAGATGAAACATTTTTATTTAAAGGTGGGAAAAATAAACACTTAAAATATAAAGTTTTGCTATATAGTTTCTGACTTCATTCCAACATAAACAATTTATCAATATATACTGTATTCAAAAAACAAGAAGTACTACTCACATGCAAAATTTATTGTTCCAACATGAAACACTAGGTCTATATTTTTAATAAAACTGCACATCTGTTTAATTTGGTTAACTGAAAGAAAATGTACACTTAAAAAAGATGTTATATCCTTCTAATAATGCAAGTCTATATCAAAGGCACTTCAGCAGAGCACTAACTTTAACCTTTTCCAAATCATTTTCGTTTGTGCTGCTTTTGATGTATCTTTCTGTTTAAGACCAATAAGAAGCCTTCTCTAATTGTTATAAGCCTTATCGCTTAAAAAAAAAAAAAAAAGAAAAGGAAGCCTATGTATTACCCAAAACATTTATTTCTTCTATGGATTGGAGTAATATATAGCAAATATTTACCTAGGGTCTTTATGTTCTTTGGGTTAACACAGAATGGTAGGAAAGTTATTTGACAGGTTAGATGTTGCAGAAGTTGCAGGAAAAATTTGCACATCTAGCTATAATTTTACTGAAGCAAATGTGGCTATTTTGGTTCACTGAACTTGTTGACGGTCTCTATGTTGCTCCCATGTTGAATAGCAGGGAATGAAAAATAAAGCAATTTAGGATTTTTACCCCCACAAGGGAAAGGTGCTTCAGACATTTGCCTTCAGGGAAATTTTAAGAAAAATGGAATCAGTTGATTGTTTTTTTTTTTTTGAGACGGAGTCTCGCTGTGTCGCCTGGGCTGGAGTGCAGTGGCCGGATCTCAGCTCACTGCAAGCTCCGCTGCCTTCCGGGTTCACGCCATTCTCTCGCCTCAGCCTCCCAAGTAGCTGGGACTACAGGCGCCTGCCACCTCGCCCGGCTAGTTTTTTGTATTTTTTAGTAGAGACGGAGTTTCACCATGTTAGTCAGGATGGTCTCGATCTCCTGACCTCGTGATCCGCCCGTCTCGGCCTCCCAAAGTGCTGGGATTACAGGCTTGAGCCACCGCACCCGGCCGGAATCAGTTGATTTTAATGAATAATGAGCTTTTTATTTTTAGGATGTATGAATGGTAATTGAGTTAATTAAAAAGTTGTTCACATTGAATGCTTGCTATGATGAAAAGAATATAGATATATTACTTACAAAACTGAAAAAAGAAGTTGCAAAGGCTGTAAGTGACTTAGGGAAAAACTTTTACTTTTCCCCTGAAATTGAAACTGTTTTTCTTAAACATCTTTTAAGCAAATACAACTACTATCCTGAAGGTATTTTTGAGCCTCAGGAAAAATGGCATTTCTTTTTCTTCTCATCAACATTTAAGAAAAATAAATCAATGTTTATTTTTATCTCCACATATTTTAGTGTTCAAAAGAAACTTTCACATCATTTTTTAAAATTTCATAGCCTTTAAGTGACTGAGTTCAGGTTTTTAGAATAGAAGAAATATATTAAAACCAATTTAGCCTAAAAGTATCAGTGAGCCTTAAATCAAAGTCATAGATTATTTTTTCAGATTTGTAAAAAGTTTTCCTTGACAGCTAAGCTTGCTTCATTGTTGAGGGGAAGAAAACATAATTAATTTTTAAATAAAAACTCAGCATTAGAACATTAATGGCCAAATTTCTAATTTACAAATTAACACCTTACTTATTTTGTGAAGTTATATCCAAAAACAACCAAAGAGCTGGTGTCTCCCTCTCTAATGACCAAGTAGCTTCTTGTCCATATTATATAAACGTAGGATTTACGTTTGGGATGATACAATACACATGCTGTTTAAAGACCAAACAACATTTTCTTTGAGATAACTCTAGAGTAACATCAGTCCAAGTCATTTATCAAGTTATTTTTAAGTATAGGCAGAAGAGGACGTAATAGTAACATTTAAAAGAATATGATGCCTGAAGTCAGTTTTGTTTCTAAATGTTCCATGGGGGAGTCACCATGGCAGAGGCAACATTTTTGGAGGCAACTTGAGGAGTATATATTTCACTGTTTATTCTTAAGAGAGTCAAGGCCAAACTGGCTGGCCGAGCAACATTTTCAGAAAACTAACATCTTGATGCTATTTTACATTTTGAAAACTTGGATACTGTAAGTCATTACCCAAATATAAATGAATAGGCCAGAAAAAGCATTCCTTGGTATCTTTCTCTCTGATTACTGAATTACCATTTACTCTGCTTGAGACACGTCCAAGAACCATGAGATTGCTCAGTCTCAACTTCTTAAGTTCATACTGCAATTTACAACAAGAAGCAAGAATAAACAGCACGAGACAGCAGACACACAATCCCCGTTGGAGTTAATTTATGGGAATCAGTGGGCGTTCCTCTCGCTTCTTCCAGATGTTAGTCTTGCTATCTCTTTTGGCTAGTGGTGGTCTGCCCCTTCTTTTAGTGGGGGATGTATTAGCTTCAAAATCTTCAACAGTGCTTTTCCTTCCTGGGGACTCTTCCCCAGGGTGCTCCATAATCACTCCACTCCCTCCATCTAGGATGTGCCTTAAAGTTGGGTCCTCAGGGGAACAGACGGTGGTTCCACTCTCACTGCTGCTTAGGTCTAAATCTTCTAAGTAAAGGATCTTGGGCTGATGCATGCTTTTGATGAATGTTTTCTCTCTCTCGAGCTTTCTACTTGAGTGAAGCTCATTCAAGTCCACCCCAGAGTCCAGACTGGTGTCATTGCTCTGGGTTCTCTTGCCCTTTTTCAGGTCTATAAAGGAGTGCCTCACTTGCGCAACTGGCTTTCCATCAAGAGACACAAACCAGGCTCTGGGATGCGGGGAGGGCTTTCCTTTGGACAGCTCCAGGAGGGTCTGTTCTGAAATTCCTTGAAGTTCCGATGAAAATGGAGTCATTACAACAGCCTCGTTTAGTGTTCCAGGAACAGAGACGGATTCCAGTAAACTGCTTGAATATCGGCTCCAATCTGAAGCCTGGGATGGTAAGCTCTGTTGACCTTCAAGTATGATATCCTCTTCCCTGGCATCTGGGGGCTGTGCATGAGAATGAATTGGCATTTTGGGCAAGGTCTGCGTAAAGTTCTCTCGATTTACTGGTTCCATCAGTTGGCCATAGACTAACTGTCCCTTTCTTGGCAAAGTAGCTGACTTAGCAGTATGTAACTGTTCCGGCGTGGAGAAGAGGTCAGATGTTTGAAGAATGGCAATGGGCTGGCTGTAAATATGCATAAGCTGTTCAGGAATATGGGAACGCCCATACGCCTCCTCATTACCTGTGAGATACCTCTTTTCATCTTGAGCATCACCTAGAGATGAAGATAGATTGTTGTTAATATGTTTAGGTTGTTTGGACCTTACACTGGGCTCCAAAGACTGTGTTGGGTTTCTTGAGTAATTATTTTGATTGACTGATAGAAATGCAACATCTTCATTGTAGATTTTAAAATCGTCCCGAGTTTTTACCATGGAAACTCTTTCTTCTGTTTCTGCCTTTGATGGTTCCTTTTTCTGAGGACTATATGAGGAGTTTTTGGCATTGAATAACTGTGACTTGTCCTCAGCTTTTAATGCAACTTTAACTGTACTGATATGATTTATGTGTGTTGTTGAAGTTGTCTGGTCTCTCTTGAGGACCTCAAGTTTAGTGATACTTCTTTCTCTTTTCTGTGGAGTACCACACTTATCCCTAGAGTAGAAGAGAAGGCAAAAAATATTTAAAAGTTATGACACAAATGGTTCATTTTTTAAAAATCACTCCACAATCTACACATCATATATGTGCAATGCTATTGTGAGATATGCAGATTAAAAATAAGAAAGGCTATATTGTAAGATTACATTTATTTCTACAAATAAACTTTTCAATGTACAGAATACACTGAAATGATACCATATCTTGATAATTTCTGTGTTTATAGCCATTAATATTTTCTTACCTGCAATAACAAAGTAGTACAGCAAAAAATCCGATGACAATGACTATTGTTCCTCCTAATATGGCTGTAAGAAATACTGTATGGTAGGCAGTTATGTCCTTGGAATCTTCATTTATACCTGAACCTACATGGTTCAATATAAACAAAGAGAAAATGTTATTTTAGATCAAATTCTCAACAATGTCACATGCTGGGTGAGGCACATTGAATAAGTGTACACACTTTTATTTGTTTGCTCCCCTCCTATGACAGATTTCCCTATGGGTGAAGTAAACCTTCCGCATCCGTTGGCTTCATTGACTGACTCACTTTAACCAATGAAATGTGAGCATATTAAATAAGTTTGCATGGTATGGCTCTGCCCTCTTGCTCAAGCCTTCTAATATGTGAATAGTATATCCCAGAGAGTTTTCATTCCTTCAACCTGGCATCTAGAATGAGAGTATCTGTTGAACTGAATGAAGCCAAGTTCAACAGTGGAGCAGACAACCTGAAACACTCATGAAATGTAAGTAGCAAATAAGTGTTTGATATTGTTAGCCACCGAGACTGCAGGGTTGTTTGTTACCGCAGCAATGGCTATGACAGAAGATGCTGAGATGCTGCTACAGAAAGCTTAAAACATATGACATTGGCTTCCAGGCCAGGCAGTGAGAAAACTGTTTCAAAAGGCAGTAAAACTGGTGATCCAAGTAACAAGAAAAGTTGGTAAAATAAACTGGGAGAAAATATTTTTAACTAATTTGAGCTTTGTACAAAGAGATTTTAAGATAGTAAATACAGCTGATAATCAACATTCTATTTTATTTAATCTTTAAAAATTTTACAGACAAATTCAAAAAAAGGATTTACCAAAGCAAGCAGGGGTATAAAGAAATAGAATCCAAAAATTCTAAGACTTGAAGGATTAAGAGTTGCATCTCCTTCTACCTGGGCTCTAGAGTAAATGGAGCACAACTGACCCACTATCCTCCTGCTATGAGAACATACATATAGGAATGGCATTGTGATAAGCTTTACTGCAGTAAAAGCTGACTAGGATGATTTCAACATAAAAATGAATGCTAGTGGTAAAAACATACATATAAGACCAATGGAACAGAACAGAGAACCTATAAATAAATCCATACATCTATAGTGAACTCATTTTCAACAAAGGTGCCAAGAACACATATTGGGGAAAAGACAGTCTCTTCAATACACAGTGCTGGGAAAATTGGATATCCTTATGCAGAAGAATGAAACTAGACTCTTATCTCTTACCATATACAAAAATCAAATCAAAATAGATTAAAGACTTAAATCTAAGACCTCAAATTACAAAATCACCAAAAGAAAACACTGAGGAAACTCTCCAATAAATCTGGGCAAAGATTTATTGAGTAATATCCTGCAAGTACAGGCGACCAAAGCAAAAATGGGATAACATCAAAAGCTTCTGTAGAGCAAAACAAACAATCAACAAAGAGAAGAGACAACCCACAGACTGGGAGAAAATAATAACCAGAATATATAAGGAACTCAATTCAACAGGAAAAATTCTAATAATCCCATTAAAACTGACCAAAAGACTTGAATAGAACACTTCCCCAAAAAAAGACAAACAAATGGCAAACAGGTAAATGAAAAGAAGCTTGACATATTTGATCAGAGAACTGCAAATCAAAACTACTATAAGATCATCTTATCCCACCCAGTTCACATGACTTTTATCCAAAGACAGGCAATAATGAATGCTGGTGAGGATGTAGAGAAAAGGGAACCCTCCAACACTGTTGGTGAGAATGTAAATTAATATAGTCACTAGGAGAACAATTAGGATGTTTCTCAAAAACAAATAGAGCTACCATATGACCCATCAACCCCACTGCTAGATATACACCCAAAAGAAAAGAACTCAATATATCAAAGAGATATCAGCACTCCCATATTCATTGCAGCACTGTTCACAGTAGCCAAGATTTGAAAGTGACCTAAGTGTCTATCAACAGATGAATGGATAAAGGAAATGTGGCATATATACACAATGGAGTACTATTCAACCATACGGAAGGATGTGATCCTGTCATCTGCAACAACATGAAAGGGAGTTTAGGACATTGTGTTAAGTGAAATAAGCCAGGCACAGAAAAATAGACTTTGCATGTTCTCATTCATCTGTGGGAACTAAACACTATTGAGGGTAGAATGATGGTTTACCAGAGGCTAGGAAGGGTGGTGAGGTCTCTTCCTGGCACACATTTGGAAACAGGATGTTGACATATTGAGTTCGCCCCAAATCCTATATGTATGGCAGTAGCAGGAGAATGCATCTGTCTGTATGTGTGTGCATGCATGCCTAAAAGGAGTTAGGTAGAAAAGCGTTGTTTTCATTCAAGTATATTTAAAAGGCACATTTAAAACACTTGCTTATTAAACTCTGTACTCAACCACTTACTCTCCTACAGCAATCTGAAAAATTAATCTCTTGCACTTAATATTTTTCCAAGGAATTCTAGAATTCTATTTAAACTTTAAAAAACAAATTAACCACATTTATAACTAAAGAAGCCCTGCAAACACTAGCTCATCATAGGCACAATTTTGATTTTATAGTATTATATCTTAAAATGTTTAGGGACATTAGGAATGGTGTCATAATCAACATATATATATATATATATATTTGGTCTCTGTCCCTAGTTTCTGGCACAGAGCTTCTAAAACACTTGGAATTTCCTGAGCAACAGGGGTTCTAGGAGTGTCTTTTGTTCTATTATGTGGTCTTTGACCCTGTTTCCTAACACAGAGCTCCTAAATCCCTTGGAATTTTCTGGGTGTTGGGAGTATCTTTTGTTCTAAGTTGACTCCGGACAGGCTCATGCTTGGGGGCTGGTGACCAACAAGCCATGCTTAGAAGCTTGTAGCTTTCAGCACCACCCCTCATACTCCGGGAGGGAGCATGGCTGGAGATTAAGTGAATAATTGATCATGCCTGCACGAGGAAGCCTCCATCAACATCAACAGTGCAGGGCGTGTAAAGCCTCGAGGTTGGTAAACACATCCACGGACCAGAAGGGTGATATACCCCAACTCCATGGGGGAAAAAGCTCCTGTACACAGGACCGTTGCCCTGTGCACCTTTTCATCTGCTCTTCATCCGTATCCTTTATCATTTCCTTTATTACAAGCTGTTAAGTGTAAGTAAGTGTTCCCCTGATTTCTGTGAGCTATCATAGCAAATAATCAAAGCTGAGGAGAGAATTGTGCAAACCCCCCATTTGAAGCCAAATCTGAGAACCTGCTGCTTGCAATGGGCACCTGAAATGGGGGCAGTCCTATGGGATTAAACCCTTAACCTGAGGGGTCTGATGCTAACTAATGTCAGGATTGAACTGAATTACAGGATATAATCAACGTCCACTGAAAATCGGAGAATTGGTTGGTGTGTGGAAAGACCAAGTGAAGACACCTTGAGAAAATGGCCATCTAGAAGCCAGGAAGAGACCTCACCAACCCTGACAGCACCTTGACCTTGGACAGTAGCCTCCAGACTGTGAGAACATAAATTTCTGTTAATAGCCAGTTACTACTCTGCAGTTATTTTCTTATGGCAGCCTGAGCAGACTAACACAATATCCAACTCTCCCAATGTAGAAACTAGAAAACTAATGATCAGTTGGGTAAGTACCTATTTCAAGCTCACTCAGTTAATTACAGACAAAGTAAGGGCTATCATCAAGTTATCCATATTTCTAATGTAGTATTCCTTTGACTGATATGCTTGCAGAATAAATTCTTCAAAAGCATCACTAGAAGATCTCTAATTCAAACTAAACAAGAAGCCCCTACTTTTATTTTCGTACTCATCCAAACAACATCTTTTCCAACAAATAATCTGAAACAGAACTTCCACATGGTTTTAGAAAATAATTTTGGCTTTTGTAATTCATAAAGCTATCTTATGTAATTCAGTTATCTTAGATATATTTTTAGTGTAAGTACATTTCTCTATAAAAGTCAAATGCTCCATAGGTTATTTTTATTAAAAATGAAATGAGTTGTATGAAATTAGTTTTTCATCAATATTTCATTATAGTTGCAAATATAGAAGGGGTAAGGCCAGACAGCTGGCAAGATTGTATGATATTTTGCATCATGAAAAGCAAAAGTAACCACCCTCTGGTTTCTGAATAAATAATCTTGTAAGCACTAAGTTCAAATAGAAATAAAAAGAACATTTCTCTTGATTATATATGGCTACTTAGTCCCAGCTTCTCAAGAGGTTGAAGTGGGAGGATCCAGAGTTTGAGCCCAGCCTGAGCAGACAACATAGCAAGACCCAATCAAAAAAGAAAATTCAAACTTGCCAACACAGAATGAAAATAAAAATCAAACTTGATTTTCAAAACTAGAGAAAACCGATAGCCTTCAAATAATAGACAGTCATAATAATGTTAGATGACAAAATGCTGCAGATAAACATATGTAAAATGTCATCCATGTTCTGGATCAGGGTAAGTACTAGGACTATCCCTAATCAGTATGAAATACCCAGGTAGCAACTACCCCTCAGCTGTGAGCCAAAACACTTGATAAACCAAAAGAATTATCTCTAATGCATGTATATCATAATCTTCAATCATGTATTCAACTTTCACTCTAAAATCTTCACTAAAATAACACTAAACGTTTTGCTTTGTTTTTAATCTGTAAAAACACAAACCTACAAGAATAAAGGAAAATAAGCTATCATAATTGACTCATGAAAGCTGGTGGCAGGGAAAGCCAAGAAGCAATTTGATTTATGCCAACACATACCCAAAAGGCCCAGGAAGTGGTAGCAGGCTGACAGTGCAACCGGTCTAGACTACTGCAGGTTAGAGAATTTTTCTTTTTTTCAAAATTTAATGGCTAAAATATGCAATGTTTGAATATTTTGAGGAATGTACACAACTTGAGATCAATGTAGGTTTTCCTGAGTTACACATTACCTAGATAATTTGACAACATGTTAAATATAAGGAAATGAAATTCTCATTTTTCCTAGAATATGAACAGATCTTCCCTAGGGGACAATTCATGGTTTTGCTCCCCAGCCTCCATCTTCCTTCTGTTCAAAATGTCAGACCAATTTTCATCTAGTACAGGGGTGTCCAATCTTTTGGCTGCCTTGGGCCACACATTAAATACATTAATGATAGCTC
Source organism: Colobus angolensis palliatus (assembly GCF_000951035.1). Classification (NCBI taxonomy): domain Eukaryota; kingdom Metazoa; phylum Chordata; class Mammalia; order Primates; family Cercopithecidae; genus Colobus; species Colobus angolensis. The sequence goes on from NW_012114633.1 coordinate 6,738,089, forward strand.
ATGAGCTCAAAAAAAAAATCACACACAAAAAAAACTCAATGTTTTTAGGAAGTTTACAAATTTGTATTGGGTCTCATTCAAAGCTGTCCTAGGTTGCATACAGCCTGTGGGCTGGGGGTTGGACAAGCTTGATTTAATACATCCTCAGTCTTTTCTTGAATGATGGTGTCCGCAGACTTCCAAGAGCCCTTCCTCTCCTCCTCAATCCCCACCAAGTAACATGTGTGCTCGTGACCCAAAAGTGGGCCAATGGGATGATCATTCTTCAGCCCTAGAATGATCAGGAACAGTATAAGGAAAATACTGGAAAGGGCTGGAAAGGGTTGGAGCCAGCCACCACACAGCAGCAACCTGGCAAAGGTTGTTAAGCAGGCTGCTAACTAGGCCATCTGGCACAGCAAGGAGTCCTACCTTCAGCATGTGGTTCTTCAGCCTTCCCTGGGATCCTGTGAACTCCCTACTTCCTTCTAATATAGCATATTTTTAAATTACTCAAAATATTTTTCTGTTGCTTGCAACCAAAAGCTCTGATTTGGACAGAATTTATTCATAAAAAAAAGTAGACCAAGAAAATACTTGATTTGAACAAACTTCACTCTTCACAGATTCATCAGATATAACTATAAGAGACCTTAGAGTTCATGGAGCTTAATCTTATACACATGAAAAAAAAAAATGCTGAGATCAAGTTCCTATCCCATTGTCATACAGCTTGTAAGTGGCAGTGCTTAGAATAAAACTGGGGTCTGCTGCTATCAATTCCAGCAAGACGATTTGGATTATATGTTTAAATTACTTTCATTTTTTACAATACCTCTAGTTCCTGGAAGTGGAGCTGCTATCCAGTAGCCCAAATGTGGTGCATCATATGTCCAGATTAAATGATTGTTATGTTCCTTGACCATTCCCCGACCATGATTTACCCAAGCACCTAAAAAGGAAGGTATGAAAAAAATACCAGTGAGTTACAGTTATATATCTTAAGAACTGATGGTCATGCATAGAATATGTTATGGGACTTTTTCAAAGATTATGAAAACTGTGGCAATATATTATCATTGGCTAATATATATCACATCATATTATAATATAGTATATACTGTAATAGAATAATTTGGATGATTTGTCATAACCAAAAAACACTGTAAATAAACTAAGGATGGCCAGGTGCAGTGGCTCAAGCCGGTAATCCCAGAACTTTGGGAGGCCAAGGCACGTGGATCACAAGGTCAGGTGTTCAAGACCAGTCTGGCCAACATGGTGAAACCCCGTCTCTGTTAAAAACACAAAAATTATCAATTATGATACCTATTATTGTAATAGGTACTGAAATAAACTCACCTTAGAATCAGACCTTCAAATAACTGGATCACAAAGCCTTAATCATGAAATTCGTGAAAAACTCATCTATTAATTTTGTGAGTTTTAAAATTTAAAAGTACTAAATTTTTCACATTTCTTGATATTAATACACGTTTTTGGCATACCAATTAAGAATTGTCATTCCAAAAAAAAGTCATTTTATATTAAAACAAAATAGTTATTTTAGAAAACCACAAAAATTAGCCAGGCGTGGTGGTGCATGCCTGTAATCCCACATACGCAGGAGAATCGCTTGAGCCTGGGAGGTGGAGGCTGCAGTGAGCTGAGAGTGTGCCGCTGCACTCCAGCCTGGGTGACAGAGCAAGACTCTGTCTCGAAAAAAGAAAATAATAATAATAAAATAAACTAAGGACACAGACATACTTAGAAAAATCCTGACTCTCCAGATTCTATTTAAACTGTGCATATTAAGATAGCTCTTATCACCTGTTCTGATGTTCTGATTAAATATATTGTTTTATGGCCTTAATTTTTAACTAAATATTGTTTTGGTCTAGTACTGTTGGTATTCTTCTTATAGAACTAGATCTTCTAAACTTTCAATAAATGTTACCTCATCCAGTAAAATTTGCTGTCAAAAGAAAGAAGAATTCAGTAAAACCTATACCTCTTATGAAGTTTTATTTATAAATAGCACAACAAAGCTATTTGAGTTGGTGTATATTTGTATTATGGTTTATTGATTTATTATAGGGAATTATCTACAACATGTAAAAAAGTATTTTAATAAGGTAGAGAAACTTGAAAATGATGAGAATAACTTAATCTATTGCTTTTAAACAGTCCACAAGTGTTACATCAGTGATAAATCAATTCAAAAAATGTTGTCACTGAAAGGTACATTAGAGATAAATGCCTCGGCCAGAAAGAACAGTCAGCAACCAGGACTCAAACAGCAGATATTCTTTCTTTAAGTGCCTTAACACAGCTTCCTCATTTAACAAATCAGGAAACTGAGGCCCAAATAAGTTAAATGACTTATTCCAAATAGTCCTGCTGGTAAACAGACGAGACTCCAAATCTTAAGAGTTTTTAATCTAATGATTTCAGTAGCATACTGTCATGGTTATATAGTTTCCATTCTTTCTTTAAAACATAGATACATTACTGCTTATATCCTATAGTGAAAACGTATGTGTTTTGGGACACATACGTATGTGTTTGGGACATGAAAACCCATTTCAAGTCTCCTTTGAGGATCTATTGTGCCCTATTCTCCATCAACATGATCAGTTTAGGGTTCCACCCCAGCTTCAACATGTGACTTGAAGTCTAAATAAATCTGTGCATTCAATTTGCAGGTCACAAAGACAGGTTCTAAGATGGGCATGCAAACTCCACTCTACAACTACAGTGAGTCCAAGGGCTTCTGCTATATATAGCTCCTAAGAAAATCTCTGCACTGGCCTTCAACCTGGCAAAGTATAACATTAGAGCACCTACAGCCTTCTTGTCACTCTGAAGGGAAATCCTATCCTAGAAAGGTGCTAATACAGAGCAAACAGATGAGAGTGGAGGAGGAGAGGAACCAAGCCCAAGCCCTGTGAAACTAACTAGACTGTACATGACTCACCCAAGGAAGTCTTACCTCTAAACTTTTCAGCTGTGGGCTGATCATTTTCCTTTTTCTCTTCTTTCTTTCTTTTTTTGGTAACTTACACTCCTACCTTATTTACATGAGAACCCATGAACAAAACAAAGGGAAGCTGAGGATGAAAATATACACATATTTCCAGCTACTATTTAGGAGGCAAAACCCAGAGAACAAAGCTAGTATCTAAGGGGTTTCTTTGGAAAAACAATTACTCTTTCTATCTCTTAATAACATAATGTTATTTTTTTTTTCATGAAACTAGCATACATTTCCCAATTGCCTTAAACCATGCTTTTAGATAGGTATTATGAGCTTATCAAAACAAAAGCAAACTTAAGAAGAGAGATACTTTAAAAAAATTATTTCTACCTCAGAATGGTGGTGCTACAAACAGGTAATGGAATGAATAAATAATACTATTTTTTGACATGTGTATTCCCATCATTTCCCCAATAGCTGTATTATATTAAAGTGAGGTCAATTTTGGTCACTAACAAATACATTTGTGATGTTGCTGAAAAACTAGAGTTGTATCAAGTTCTAAGATAAAACAGCCAGCTAGTCAACTGACAAATATGCAAAATATTCAGAATATTTTAAGCTAGCTCACATACCTGTGTTCATATCAAATGTCCAAGCAGGTATGCGATCCCCTGCACTTACATCATTCAGACGTAGAAGAGGAAGAGAAATCTGAATAGAGCCATTGACTTTTAGTTCTTTTCCTCCAGAATATATTTTCACACATATTGCAGCAAGAGGGGTCAGTTCAATGTTTTCAAAACCTATAAAAGAGGACAGTTTATTAAAATCATATATAAACAGAAGTGGTAGTTACCTAATTATTATGGGTCTAAAATAAGTAGTTCCTCTATTTCACCAAGGGTTATTTAATTTAATAGAAATCAAATAGATACTGAATACACATTAAGGATTTTTAAAATGTAATTTTAAAATATTGTCTAAATACAGGCTATGCAATGTAACATAAATCAATATGAGCCTAAGTTATCTAAGTCATCTGATATAAGGGCACTAGAATCCAATTCAATATTTTTATAAATCTAAAAAGCAACAACCAAAAAAACCCTATCTCATTACAGAACCATACTCAAATAAAGGCTCCATCATACACCATCAATGCAGATGAGGATTTGAAATATCTGGCCCTCTCTTTTCCAAGACCATCTGTTTCAAGGAGTGCTAGAACCCACAGATCCAGCTGCACTTCTTACATAAAAAGCATTCAGATTAAAAGTACAATTTTTAATGGATAGGTTTGGCAATTAAACATAAAACAAAATCACTGTAATATTACTTGATAAAAATTGTGTCTTAATATACTTGATTATTCATACAATTGAAAGAATATAAACTTAGATTTTAAATCTAATACTAGACTTCAAAGCTTGAAAAGTAGGAGAAAGGGAGATAACAGAATTGGTTATATTGTTTTGCCTAAGGTTTTAAAGATTTAATTATACCATTTATAGTAAGGCTTCTTAAATATCAGGAACTATCCACAGATGTCTGTTACACTCTGGGCAGAGAGAGGGAGCAGAAAGTGCCTTTCTTTTGCTTTTGAAATTTAGCAATGCCAAACAAAGTTATAATATATACCAGAATATTTATGAAGAATAAAATTATAGATGTTAAAATTACAGTATTTTTACAAATAGATGGTGAAAGTATACTTTTTATCTATTTGCTTTTGGTCTACACTTTTGAATCTTTGGCTTCAAAACTAGAATTTTGTTCATTCATTTAACAAATATTTACAGAGTCCCTACCGGCACCATGCACTCATAAGGGCCCCAAAGACACAATAAATACATAATTTCTGATATTGTCTGCAATACTTTTTTCATAATTCCTATCAAATATCCTTTTCCCCCCACGTATTTACTCCTCCTCAGTTTTTCCCCCCATCCAAATGTAAGTGCATGGTAATCTAGAAAAGGAACATAATTAGGTGGTCAAGAAAGGCCTCCTGTCTGAGGAAGGCACATCTGAGCTGCAGCCAAATGGGAAGGACCTCCAAGAACTTTCTAGGCAGAATAAACAAGTCCAAAACCTCCAAATTAGAAGTGATCTTGGCAGGTGCAGGAAAGAAAGGTGGCCACAGGGCTAGAGGGCAGCAGGGGAGACAGGCAAGAGTGGAGGGCCTTGGCAGCCACAGAAAGAGTACTCGTTATCATGACTACTTATCATCGGGAATGGCTTCAACCGTCAGACAGGGCAAGTAGTGGCTTATTGAAAATTTTCAATTAAATGAAAGAATTAACTGCAGTAAATTACCTGAAGGACTAATATTAAATGAGCAAAGCAGTGCCATATATATTTTATAGGCTGGTATTGCTAGTAAGTCATCCACTGCAAGCACAAATCAAATGTTATATGAATTGTTAAGTAACTACATCAAACTATTCAGTAAAACTAGTTGGCTGGCTTTCTGAAGTACCTGCTTCAGCCCCACCCTTCAGCTCTGTGCAGTCAGTGGCTTTATAAACTGTTGAAACCGACACACCAGCATTTGAGATAAAGCCAACTCAGAGGAGAAAAGAATGGTGCAAGGGAAAAAAGGCTGATTAAAACAATGAGAAAGAGAACAAAACTTTTATGAAAGAACATTTTTATCCTCACAGAACTCTAGAACTGTGTAATCTTAATAGAGTGACCACTAGCTGCATGTGGCTATTTAAATTAAGTTCCTCAGTGCACTGGTCATGTTTCAAGAGCACAACAGCCACATGTTGGACAGAGAAGAGTATTTCCATTTGGCAGCACTGCTCTAGAACTTTTTACATGATAGCAGCATTCTCAGGATAATCCAAACTTTTAATGAATACTCTCAAAAACAGGTAATACAGTGTTGGGGGACAGAGTTCACTGTGACCCTTTTCCACTGGATCTAATGAGTCTTGGCCATGAATACCCTTCAGAGCCATGAGCTTCATTTGTGATAGTGTGTACAGATACCATTCTAGTAAATGTTTTTATTTACAGTATGCTGTAGGTTACATCTGGAAAATCTTGGCAGATGTCTTAGTTTGGCTTCTCAAGAAGCAGACCCTGAGATAATAATTTGAGTGCAAATCGTTTATTTTGTAGGTAAGCCCAGGAGGCACCTATCACTAAGAGAAGCATAATTCAGAAGGAAGGGAGCCAACACTGGATGTGTTAACAAGCAGGTTATCACTGTGGTAACTCCAGCTCAGTTCCACTGGGGACATACACTGGCTCAGAGTTGTCCTAGCCACACCAGCTCTTGTGTGTCATTGGTTGACAGCTTGCCCCATGTGACGGTCAAGTGTGCTTCCTGGAACCAAGGAATGCCCTCAGGCAGTCACAGATGTATGCAGTAGGAAAAGCAGGTTTGTAACACAAGAATGAGCGTCATCTGGCTGGCGCACTGATAGCATCAACTACAGCAAGCAAAACAAAACAAAACAAAACTATCTAACCAAAATACTTATTTCCTGTTATCACTCATTGCTGGCTGTTCCTCAAATGAAACAAAATATCTGGAAAAAAAGATGAAACTATCAGAATTATAGACTGTTTGAGGTTATTTTAAACAGTGGATTTTCAGTTAGGTTACAATGAGTGGTAAAAATGGTAGAACAGGCCTGTAATCCCAGCACATTGGGAGGCTGAGGTGGGTGAATTGTTGAGCAGAGGAGTTAAAGACCAGCCGAGGCAACATGGCGAAACCCCATCTCTACAAAAAATAAAAAAATTGGCCGGGTGTGGTGGTGCACACCTGTAGTCCTAGCTACTTGGGAGGCTTAGGTAGGAAGATCACTTGAACCTGGGTGGTTAAGGCTGCAGTGAACCAAAATCATGCCACTGCACTCCAGCTTGGGAAACAGAGCAAGACCCTATCTCAAAAGAAAAAAAAAATGGCGGAACAAGTATGGATATACAGAGGGAAATGATGTTTTTAAGGGGTTTATTTATGAATGTATTTTTAAATGTAAAATTCCATTGTTCCCCTTTTATATTATGACAGCCTTATAGAAATGTGAGTGCTGTTGACTCTGAAATACATGTATTTTCAGTATTTATATTTTACACAGAGAAGAGCAAATATTTACAATAGCTTACTCCAATCTATAAACTTTTTTATATCTCAATTATTGACACTTCTCATCAGTTGGATAAAAATGAATAGGTGGAATTATGAAAAAAATACGAACTGAATTTTAATTTTTAAATGTATTAAATTTTCAAAGCTATACAATAATCATAACTATTTTCTGTACCTTACCTGCTTTGGATCAAGTAAAATTTAATAAATTTAAAAGAAATCAAAATTTCCATGCATTTGAAATAATGTATGCAGAGTTTTTCTTTCATTGAATAATATATATTTCATTGGATAAAGGGAATTTTTATTATATACATTTTAATAACTAGATTTATGTCTCAAGTGATGTGTACTATCCATAGCTTAAATATTGAATATTTAATAGCTATCTAAATAGCTAAACATTTGATGAAAGATTTGTGTACTAAAGTTTCTTATAACTATATTATGCAAAAAGATAATACCTGGTTTATTGAGAGTAATTCCAGTTGTATGCAGAAAATTGTCCACTTTCAAAAACTGTTGTAGAACTGTAAGATAGCCGGTAACGTTGCTTATATGATGGTTGTCAGGAAGTTTAATTAAGGCTTTTGAAAACTGAACACTTGGTTGAGATTTGGCATCTGGAATAAAGGAAACCTTATTAACAAAGAGATAAAGGCATGTTGACCATAGCAGCATTGGTCAGGATGTTTTACTTTAAAAAAAGCAATTATTATTATTGCTAAATATCATTAGCATCTTCTCTTGTAATTATTTTAAATGCAGAACTAAGAAATTTTCCTTTCTTTAGATGACACAAGGCACCTTTGTAACTGACTGATTCTGCTGCCCAGAATTTCCTCACCCTTTTCTTTCCACTCTGGGGAACCCCACACTGACCATTTTTAGCCCATGTGTTTCATTTGGGGTCTCATTTCTGTAACAGTAGTGGAGTTGATGGTGCATGCCAGAATGGGTTGAAACCAATTAAAAGCATCTCATTCTCTTGGCCACAGTGATTTGTTCAATGATGGGCCCTGTCCCAAGCAGAGTTAATGAGATGTAATGTGTGTTTTGCTTGGACTGGATTTTATGTGAGCAGGTATACATCCAGTAGTTGTAACAGCTATCTTGCAATAAAAAATGAAAGCTTGTTTAAAAATCGCGGCAGCATTCAAAGAGTGGAGAGTTGAGAAACTGAGAACCAGTTCTCAGTTATTTCTACTGAAGTCCTGATCGAGCCATGTCTAAAGTTTGTCCTATTCCTACACTTACCATCTATAAGAGAAATAAATAAATGCTTCTTTTGGGCTTAAGCTAGATTAAACTGGGTTTTCAGTAACTTGCAACAGAAAAGTGTCTCTGATGATATTCAGCCACATACTTAAGTGGGTAAGCTTCTCTATCAGCTAACTAACCATGCATTAAAAGTCTTTCAAATGCCAGGTACTTAATTTATAAATATCTCAGTAACTGAATTTTTCCTAAGTATAAATATCTCAGTATCTTCTAACATTATTTATCAAGTGAGAATTCAGTGACAATATTGATATTTCTGTAATCAACAGATTTTGAATTTAATAATTCAAAGATCAACTCTTACACCTGGAAATTATCAGAAACATCAGCTTTTGCTTTGAACTTTAGTAAGGTCACCGATGAAGACAGAAGCAATCAATTAAATTATTAGAATAGAAAAGACATCAGTTTTTAAAGAGTTGCATGACAATAAATGATAAATGAAACAATGTAAGACTTCTCAGTTTGTAGTTTTTGTGTGTCTGAAGCTAGAAAAAGTAATACCTGGAAAATAGTTAAGAAAAGTAGCATAATTATATGCTTTTGTTTGGTTGTTGAGGATACAATCTAAAGCCTTCTGATCACTCACAGGTACTACCTACGACTTGCTCTTTTAAAATATGTGGCTTAATTATTTTGAAGACCACATTTCTTAACAACTGAATACATGCACACTAAGCAAAATGTCTAGCTGAGCTTCTGTCAGGTTTTGTACATTCCTAAATGTTCTAATTTCTCCTTTGGCCATAAATACATAAACACACAGGCTTAATTTCCACTGTACAAACCTAATGAAACATTTTATGGAAGTTTAGCGGTAAGGATATGTATTTTTTACAGAAAGATTTAACATCATTATGAAACATTCATTCTTTCCTGCCTGGCCTTATGAATGGGTCACCTTTTAGGAAAATGAGACAGTAAAAGGAAGGGATTTGAGAATTCAAGAGGACTCACAGTGTTCTCACAGAAACCTGCCAAGGCATGGCCAGTACTTTCCAGACAAATGAGTGCTTACCATTGCTTGGCACAGTGGCAAAGGATTGGTACGGGACATGGTCACACAGATCCATTTCATGCATTCCAGCAGAAACTATGATTTTTAATGGGGTTTGAAGATGCCAGTAAGGGGTAGAGATGCATCAAAACAAACACTGAAGAGGGACTGTGAAGAAGCTAATTTCATTAAGGCCCCAACAGCATTAAACATAGCTTCTCTGTATACTTGTGGTTCTTATTTACTTTCCATTCTTTCACACAAGGCTCCACATCCACCATTCTGCCATACACAGCAAAAATCACTAACTCAAAATTCTGCCAAGGCCAGGCATGGCAGCTCCCAGCACTTTGGGAGGCTAAGATGGGCGGATCACTTGAGGTCAGGAGTTTGAGACCAGCCTGGCCAACATGGTGAAACCCCATCTCTATGAAAAATACAAGAATTAGCCAGGCGTGGTGGTACATGCCTGTGGTGTCAGCTACTTGGGAGGCTGAGGTGGAAGGATCACTTGAGTCCAGGAGGTGGAGGTTGCAGCGAGTTGAGATTGCACCACTGTACTCCAGCCTGGGTGACAGAGCCAGCTGTCTCAAAAACAAACAAACAAAAGCTGGCCAGGCACAGTGGCTCATGACTGTAATCCTAGCACTTTGGGAGGCTGAGTCGAGTGGTTTACCAGAGGTCAGGAGTTCAAGACCACCCTGACCAACATGGAGAAACCCCGTCTCTACTAAAAATACAAAATTAGCTGGGTGTGGTAGCACATGCCTGTAATACCAGCTACTTGGGAGGCTGAGGCAAGAGAATCACTTGAACCCGGGAGGCAGAGGTTATGGTGAGCCGAGATCACGTCATCGTACTCAAGCTTGGGCAACTCAAGCGAAACTCCGTCCCAAAGAAAAAAAAAAATCTGGCAAATGTCTTAGTATTTCATAAGTAAGAGATTCTACAGCCTCACTCAGTAAATTGCTTCAAGGTTCAGCAAGCCCTACTTTATTTTCTTCCCAAATAATAAATTTTCTGGTTTCATACTTTAGGAATAGATAAGACAGCATCTAAATATGAAAAGAACTTTCACAGAGAGTTATTTTTACCATGACGCTCTTACTGGACTCTACCTTGAGGGCTTTCTTACTTTATCAGTCATTCCTATTACACTTTAGACCTAAACATAAATTTACCAATACAAAACAAACAGGTAAATTGTTGTCATTTATAGAGGTTTCCTAAAATATGCAATCAAAGAGTCACAGAATTCTGAGGTTTCTACGGGTTGCGGGGAGTTAGGATGAAATGATCATCTTCGTGGCTGGTAAAGCAGAATTGGAGGACACAGTTTGAATCAGTACCCAAAATATGATTTCTGCATTCTTCCCCTTGGGAAACACAAGTGAGGCAAATCACATCTCCAGAGCAGATACTTTACTACCAAGTCTTAGGCATCTCTCACGAAAGCGACAAATTTAATGTGGGAAGCAGGAAAGAGGCAATCTGCAAATTAGCCCCAAAGGCCTGAGCAATATGTCCTGACCTTTCCTCAATTTCTCCCACCATGGAAGCCCCAGTAAGAAATGTGATTTGGAAAGAAGAACAGAAGTTCTCTACAATGTGCCTATTTGAGGGGCTAAAATAGTAACGGAAAAAATTATTCCTGCTACACAAAAAAGCCACACCATTCATTTGACAGGAAAATAAGTATCAATTCAGATCAACTTATAGTCAGTACTAATCATACTGAACAATTTAGATTTTCTCAAGTTATAATTCACACTGATTCTTGGTGAAGAAGTACAGTTACACAACAATAACTTCAAGTGCTTACTTAGTTAGAAGTATGGTACTTACCAGCTAATTTTCCAGTAATTAAAACAGTGTCTTCAAATAGCCATATATTTGCTTGGCTTTGCGGGAACAGTGAAAGTGTAACTGATGAATATACTGTGAAATATAGCACAGTTAGAATATTGTACTTAACGTGAGGGGGAAAAAACTAGGACAAATATAGTTTCATAACAGCAAGTCTCAAAAAGTGTGTGTGTGGCAGGGAACAACTGCTTGATGGGAAGAGCAATTCAAAACAAAGGAAGAATGAATATAAAATACGATGGAGGAAAAAGGTCACAATAAAGTAAGAAGAAAACATTGGTTAACACTATTTATTTTACTAATCTGTTCCATGTGATAGTAGTAGTCTATACAAAGGTGATGAATAATGTTCTGTAACCCCAGATATAAATGATCAAGTTAAATGCTTGAATAAACCCCCGATATATTTTCTCTAATTGTTACTTGTTATTAAGATTTAAAAAAATTTTTTTGGCTCCATGATTCAAGCTTCTCTAGATATAACTATATCCACTTTTCATTTTTACCTTCTCACATAAGAGCACAGTGCTCTTCTGCACATGGTGTGGTTTGCCAAAAGGATCCTGAGCTGGCAGAGAAGGAAACAATTTAACACAAAAAATGATTCAAAGGCAACCTTTAGTAGTAATGTAGGATGGAGGTAAACCTGCCTACAAGTGTAGGCAGCTGAAGTATCTGTTGGGGATGAGTTAATGGCAGATTACCTGAAAGATATTATTTCAAGATTGGAGCAAGAAGCTGGGACAAAAGACCATTTTACAAGCAAGATCAAAACAAACTTATCAATCCTTCAAAAGAAAAATCAGTTTTGAGGAGTTCCCAAAGCACAAGTTCTCATTTGATATCTTTCCTCTATGCTGTGTATTTAAAATAGAAATAGGATAGCATCCTCAAATCTCTTAAGAGAAAACACAGTTGCATGGAAATATTTTTATTATTTTGAGATATTTCAAAGAATTTAAAGAAAATATGGAGAAAAGTAAAATACAAAAAATATACAATGATGTGTGGAGGTAAAATGAAATATACTTTTCTCCTTCCATAGGAAAAGAGAACTACCAAATAAAAACATAATTTCAATTTCAGGATATATTAACATTTAGAATGATTAATGGATTTAATTGGAGAGGTGGGAGGGTCACAGTTTGAACGTCAAGGTGATTTTAAGTAAGACATTATCCCATATTTGGATACTTTCTCAGTCACACGTCTATTAAAGATGAGGAGAATCTTTCTGAACCTCAAACACATTCAGATTTCTTTTCCCATGAAAATTGTTTCCTATTATAAACGGGATGTAATACCTACTGTGAAAAACTTGAGGAACACAGAAAATAAGATGAAAGTGATGATCATTGCAATACCACCACAGGAACAATCATTAATAATATTTTATTATAGCTCTTTGTTGGGTATTCCTGTGATTTTTTAAAATAGCGAATTATGATATTGTATACAGAACACTGTTACCCTGCCTTTTTCATTTAATAATGTATTTCTCTCAAAACATACTTTTCATAACATTTTTAACACACATATTTCATTTATTAAGGTATCAAGATTTACTTATTTACTGCATTAATCCCATAGATTTAGAATGTTTCCATTTCACTATTACAAAAATATTGCATCAACTTCCTGGTGCATGAACGTCTGTCCACTGTATTTAATATTTTAACATACGTTTATTTGTGCAGATTCATAAAGTGGAATACTGGGTGAAAGTTTATGAAGATTTTGAAGACTTTGACACAAACATTTCAAAAATTGTTACCGAGGTAATTTTGCTGGTTTGTACTTCTACCGAGAATGTTTGAGAATGCTGATCCTATCTTGTTTGACAATATTAAAGATAATCATTTAACAACTTTTTTAAGGTAAAAAAAAATCTAAGAAGTGTGTATTTCTTTGGTGTACTGATCTTAGATTATTAAAGCATGTTGTCATATTTACTAACCATTTGTATTTCCTGTTTTGAAAATTGATAAGCCATGATTTTGTCCATTTACCTTATTTACTTAGGGTCTTGGCATTTTCATATTGATTCGTATGAATTCTTTACATATTAAGGACATTATGCCTTATTGTTTCAAATATTTTTCCAACCTCAGTTGCTTTTTATGTTTATGACATACAGGAGTTTATTAAAATAATATGTTCATATATAGCTTATGGCATCTTTTATTGCTTTTAAATTTAAACAGACCATCCTAACTGAAAGGTCAGATAGTTTATTTTCTTATTTAATATAATTATTTTACACATTTGATCGATCTAAGCAATATATTTTCACATATGGATTCAATTAATTTATTCCAAATAGTTAACCAAAATATATCTATCATTTAATGACTATCCAACCTTTTCTCAATGATTTCTAATGGCATCTTATCATAGATAACATTTTTATAAATACTGTGTCCAATTTGTACCATAATACAACTTATAGCACAATATCACTCACTGTTAATTTTGTAGATATATTTTAGTTGTCTGTAATGGCAAATCGCCCCTCGGAGATGTATTTTTACAAGATTCCCATGTATCTTTACACATTTATTCTTTAAAGATTATTTGTGCCAATTTTTAAAAATGAATTAAATCTATAATATGTTAGGGAGGTTTCAGATAGTTTACCTGTTGGGACATAAGACTCTGAACTAAAACAGGCCCAGGAGAACTTGTTTGCCCGTTCTACCGTGTGAGGACACCGAAGATATCATCTATAAACAAAAAAGCCCTCACTAGACACAGAATCTGCTGGCACCTTGATCTTAGACTTCCCAGACTCCAGAACTACAAGAAATAAATTCCTCTTCTTTACAAGCTACCCAGCTTAGAGTATTTCACTACAGCAGCCTGAAAAGGCCAAGACAATGCTTTCTTTAAAGTGGCACGCCCTTCTAACCTCCTTAAACTGACTTCAGCTTTCTCGTTTTCAGCTTACCAGAACAAGATACTCCCCAAACAGAGACAAAAATTCATTTATATTTAGCAAAAACAAAACAAAACAAAAATAGTGTTTAAGTGCTTACTTGGCATTCTTCTGGTTTTCCAAGGCAGAGGGGTCAACACGTAGCCATCTTTGTAAGCAATAATAGTTAAACTAAGTCCTAATTTGTAGGGTACTTTTATCAGGACTGCTCCATTGCTTTTTGTCACTGTGGAATTTGTCTTCGTGTAGTTTACAAACACTTCTACAACTGCTTGGCTCAGGTACTGACGACTGATGATGTCATTCACCTGAACTTTCAGCATAAATACAGACACTGGAAAGAAAAAGGTCGAAATTGCAGCGTGTTGTATCCTATAATGCATATGTCATAGTCTTTAAATGTCATTCAACATATCTAAATAACAGTACAAAACTGTTGTTAAACTTAGGAACTACACATAAATACATATAATAATGAAGAATTCATTATTCTTCCTAAAATGAAATAAATTTTAATACAGTGAAGTGCTCCATAACAACATTTCAGTTAATGATGGACCACATATATAATCTTCCAGAAGATTATGATGGAGCTAAAAAAATTCCCATTGCCTAGTGATCATAGCCATCATAGTGTTGCAGTGCAATGCATTACTCACATGTTAGTGGTGATGCTGGTGTAAACAAACCTGTGCTGCCAGTCGTATGAAAGTATAGCATATATAATTAGGTACAGCATATAAAACTTGATAATTGATGACTACATTACTGGTTTATGAATTTACTATTCTGTTTAATCATTATTTTACAATGCAGTCCTTCTACACACAAAAATAAAAGTTAATTGTAAAAAAGACTCAGGAGGTATTCCAAAAAAATAAAGGCATTGTTATCTTAGGAGATGACAGTTCCATGCATGCTGCTGCCCCTGAAGACCTTCCAGTGGGACAAGATGTGGAGGTGGAAAACAATAATATTGATGATCCTGCCCTGTGTAAGCCTGGGCTAATGTTTATATTTGTGTCTTAGTTTTTAACAAAAAAAGCTTAAAAAGTAAAAAGTAAAAAATTTTAAAAATAGAAAAAAATCTTATCAAATAAGGGTAGAAAAAAATTTGTACATCTGTACAATGTGTTTCTTTTAAGCTAAGTGTTATTACAAAAGAATCAAAAAGTTTGAATTTTTTTGTTTATGAAGTTATAGTAAGCTAAGGTTAACTTATTGAAGAAAAATATTTTTTTTCTAAATTTAATATAGCCTAAGCATACCACTGTGGAGTGTTTGCATAGTCTACAGTAGTATAAGGTAATGTCCTAGGGCTTCACATTCACACTCACCCATAGCAACTTCCAGTCCTGCAAGCTCCATTCATGGTAAGTGCCCTTTACAAGTGTACTATTTTTAAAAAAAAATCTTTTGTATGGTCTTTTTGTTTTGTCTTTTCTATGCTAAGTTTAGATGCACTGACACTTAACATTGTGTTAGAATTGCCTTTAGTATCCAGTACAGTAACATGTTGTACAGGCTTGTAGCTTAGGAGCAATAGGCTATACCATATAACCTAGGTGTGCAGTAGGCTACACCATCTAGGTTTGTATAAGTACTTTATGATGTTCACAAAACAAAATCACCTAACAATACATTTCTCATAGTGTACTGTCATTGTTAAGTTACACATGGCTGTATTTGTTATTAAGGCACAATATTACTCCATCTTTTTCCTATCAATTAAGAAAGGACAGCAGTTAATAATGGGAAGATTGAGGTTCTCTCTTAAGGAAAATACATTTTTATTGTGTTTCACTAACTCTAATGCTATCAATAGCAACAAGAGACAGACAAATTCCTAGACAGTCAGAAATGGGTCTCCTTTCAGTGCCAACCTTCAAGCCAAAGAAAGCCTGGAACTGGAAAACTGAACTGTCAGTTCTGGACAGTGTCCACGACAAGAGTGAGAACTACTATCTTTGTCTTACCCTCTCTCTCTTGATTGGTTCCTTTTGGATGATGACTTTTCACCAACTGAATGCTGCTTTTTCCAAGATGACCCATGGACTAGCATGCACTTCCCCATTCTAAGCCCACAAAAACTCCAGACTCAGACTCACAGATGGCTACCCTGCTTTCAGGGTCGCCTCTTCACTGACAGCTTTCCTTTTGTTGCTCAATACAATTCTTCTCTGCCCTACTTATTCTCCAGTGTCTGTGTACCTTATTCTTCTTGGGCATGGGACAAGAACCCAGAACTCACCACACTGTTGGCAGCAGAAACAAACAAGCTGTAACCTTGACATTTGCCCGATGGGCTCTGGGTGGTGGGAATAAAATAGCTGTAACATGCTCCCGCTCACCAAGTTATGGAAGTGGAGAGCTGAAACATTTCTGGAAGCTCAGACCTTGGGAACCCGCCAAGCCAGAGTTGTAACATCCTTTGGGGCCCCGTGATCACTGGCATCTCTGAATTTTTAGGTGCCACCATGTTCCCCTAGTCTAGATGCCAGCACCCAACACAGAAGCCACTTGTAGCATGCCCAGTCCAGTCACAGGCTGAGTGTGGAGCCAGTGCGGGATCTGAGCAGGTGTGAGCCAAGCACAGCCTGCTGGGCTGAGCAACACGCAGACAGAGTCAGCTGTAGAGATTTCTGGTTGTCAAAGCAGCACCATAGGAATCTTGTAACACTATCAAGTTATACAGATTTAACATATTCCAAATGTAGTCAAAGTAAGAAGAATAAAATGCCACTACTGCATGGCTAGCTCTTTTATTTTTTTCCGCTGTCTGAAAAGCAGAAGATGTTTTTCAGTGCCAAATATACAAAATATCAAAAATCCTTCTCTAAAATATCAAAAAGCATTATCCATTAGGTATGTAAGAAAACAAGGCTGATAAGAAAACAAGGCTGAGCATGATGGCTCATGCCGGTAATCCCTGCATTTTAGGAGGCTGAGGCAGGAGGATTGCTTGAGGCCACGAGTTCGAGACCAGCCTAGGCAACATAGTGAGACCCTATCTCTACAAAAAAATTGAAATTAGCTGGGTGTACTGGCATGTGCCAGCTACTTGGGAGGGTGAGATGGGAGGATCATTTAGCCAGGAGCTCAAGGCTGCAGTGAGCCATGATCGCACCACTGCACTGCAGCCTGGGCAACACAGCGTGACCCCATCTCCTAAAAAAAGAGAAAGAAAAGAAACCAACATATCTTGAGGAAAATGAAAACTAAAGTCTGTTTTTACTTAAACTTCTGGTCTTACTCCTTAAGTACAGATCTTGATAACGTCTGCCCAAGAAAGTTTGTACCACCATGAAAGTGCCTTTGTAAGCATGTATCACATCTCTGTGAAAGATGCTTTCTCTTCTCTGTAAAATAGGTTCTGGAGTCAGTACTATCCACCTCTGCCATTCCCTAGACATGTGACGTTGGGTAAGTTAGCTCTCAAAGTCCATTTGCTCATATGTAAAATCAGGAAAATAGCTACTTTGAGATAATAAAATGAAATAATGTGTCCAGTACAAAGCTTGTGTATCACTTAATGTGAGATTGGTAATAAAAATTATTATTCCACAATTAGAGAACACTTCACAAATATTAGAGTACACTGATAAGAAATATAAAGATTGATTATGCTGCAATGCATTTGCATAAACCTATTTTTACTCAAAATTTGTATCAAGAACAGCACATCAGATAAAAAATTCTAGTCAATGTTGATGGAGCCTCAATATTGTTATCAAAATAGTTATACCTTGTCTGTTCTTTGTTAAACTGGACCTTAAATTGCTTCTGGATCATAACAACATTTCAGATACAAATATAACTTTTGCAATAATCACCCAGTCCTAGGGAAGGTTCAATCCACCAAACTAAAACAAACAAACAAACAAAACCAAAAGCTCTGATCCCTTCCAGAGTCTAAAAGGTTAAATGTTATCCAAACACTATTCTCTCTCTCTCTCTCTCTCTCTCTCTCTCTCTCTCACACACACACACACACATATATAAATATATTTCGGTATATGTTTATGAAGTATATTATGAAAATTTTAACCATAATAAGAACTAAAATGTGCTGGGGGTAATGAGCCATGCATTGTGTTAGTTTTTAAGTACATTATTCTACTTACTCTCCAAAAAAACCTCATTGAAGAGATATTGTTGTTTTATTTTATACATATTGGTAACTGAGAGTTGCAGGTTTGAAAATGAACCATGGCTAACCCTCAGTAAATGGAGGAAACAGGACATAAACTCAGGACACCTCTCATCAAAGCTTATCTTGTAAACCATTGCCCTACATCTGCCTGGTTACTCTCTTAAAAGCAATTATCATCTCAGTTTAGAGTGTGGAGATGGGAAGAATTGATTGAGAATAGCAAAGAGAAGATTATATCAAATCATACCTTAAAATGAGGTCTATTAGTCAGTCTGAAACAATTTCCTGAACAACAATCTCATATATATTCAAATATAAATATGAGGAAGAGATTCCAAGGTGATACAGACATAAGTAAAGTTTATCCACACATCTGCTTTGCATCATTAATAATAGAAAACCTTGTGAGGGGTCAAATTACTTTGAGTAGTCCTTAGTATCATTACTTTTAAGAGATAAATTGAAGAACATTCAGTAATAAAAGACCAAATAAGCTTTGGGTCTTAAGCTGTTCCTCAAACTATTTTTCCATTGTATCATAAATTCAACCCATTAATAGTATTTTGTTACAAAACAAATATGTTTGTAACAACTTAAAATCAAAAAATGAAGGTAAAGAATAAATATATGTGCCTCAGATTACCTTTATAAAAATTATAACAGACAATTATAACAGTTGGGGAGATCTGATCTAACCAACCGCCTTCCTCTTGCCTGTAGCCTTCAAGCTACCTTAATTATTCCTGGGATAAGGCGGGCTAGCACTGGGAGATATTTAGTTTATAGTTTAAATAATAATCACCCTTCCTCAAAAATGTAACTGCCTTTGTAAAGCTAGTGAGATAATCGGGTTAGGAGGATGTGAGGAGCCTGAATTCTAAGGTGTAGAATGCCAGCCATTCTTCTGGAGGTCACAAGATATGCAACTTCCCCAATTACTCCTGCAAATAACATCACTATTGTAGAACCTAAGGACTGGCCATTTGAGATGTCTTTTCAGGTTTTTTAATGTCTGAATTGATGGCTCCACCACTCCTGTGGCAGCACCCAGAAGCAACTCAGCTCAAGAGGACAGCTTTGACTCCCTATGATTTCATCTCTGACCCAACCAATCAGCAGAAAGCACCCACTGTGTAGCCACTGCCACCCCACCCCCTGCTTCCCCCAAACTGATGGCAGTGACAGCCCATATGGAGCAGCCACTGTGAGGATGCCAGCTGCAGTGGGGGAGGCACAGCTGGGGCTGCACAATCCACAGGGCCAGAGGGAGCCCTGCCCCTAATGAGTTGGTGGGGCAGGAGCCAACACTCCTGGGCACAGCTGCAGCCTGTCAGCTGCAGCTGCAGACCCCAGCATCCCTCTGCTCTCAGGGTCCCAGGAAGCTCCCTTCCCTCACAGGCTTGAAAGTGCCTGCTTCCACTGTCTGGCCTCTCCCTGCTCCCAGTGCCAGCTCTGGGGCAAAGCAAAGTTGTGGCCAAGCACAGGCACTTTTGCAACCCAGCTGAATGTGCACACACTTGGGATAGCACTGATAGGCCAGCCCCCTGCCACCTAGGCCTCCTCCGGACTTTGGGCACTGAAGGCCACAGGAGGGAAACAGCAGAGGCTGAGGGTGGCTCCACGCAGGATTGTGGGTACCCCTCAGCACAAAAAACCTGCGCACCATGGACAACATGATTGATGGTGGCAGGAGTCAGGTTCCTGGGCAGGAATGGGTGGGTCCCTGGTGAAGCCCCACCTTCAGGCCAGGGATGGTCTGAAGCATGGAGGCCAGGCTGCCAGTCCCACAGACCAGAATGAGAACTTATGGTGCATTTTCCTGGCCCACTCATGGACCAATCAGCATATACTTCCTCCACTCTGAAGCCCATAAAAACCCTGGACTCAGCCAGACTCAGGCAGAGGACAGGATGATGTGCCTGCAGATAGGAGCTACTCACTCCGGATCGCCTCTGACTTGAGGGCCACAGAGATGTTAGGGTGACCTGCTTATGGATAGGAGCTATCCACTCCAGGTATCCTCTCTCTGCTGAGGGCTGCACAATAATTGAGATGACCTAACTGAAGATAGAAGCTACCCACTCCAAGTCTCCCCTCGGCTGAGAGCTGTATTCATCGGGATAACCTGCCTGTGGATAAGAGCTACCTACCCGCTCTGGGTCTCCTCTATGCTGAGGGTTACAGACATTGGGACAACCTGCCTCTGGATAGGAGCTACCCACTCTGGGTCTCCTCTCTGCTGAGGGCTGTCCTCATTGAGATGTCCTGCCTATGGAAAGGAGCTACCCACGTTAGGGTATCATTTATACCTACACTGATAACACCCATCCTACAGTCTCCTGAGAGCTGTACTTTTGCTCAATAAAGCACCTCTTCACCTTGCTCACCCTCCAGTTGTCTGTGTACTTCATTTTTCCTGGATGTGAGATAAGAACTCAGGTCCCACTGAATGGTTGGGACTGAAAGAGCTGTAACACATACAGGGTTGACATATGCCCCTCCACTCACCACATTGCAGGTAACAAGAAGGAAACAGAAGAGCTGCAGTCCTTCAGGAAGCCCAGACCTAGGAGCTCCCTGAGTGAAGGATGAGACACCCTCTTTGAGGCTCTGTGGTTCCTGTAGTCTCCAAGCTTCCAGGTGCCACTGCGTTCCCTGGTGCCTGTAGTGGAAGCCATTTGAGGTACACCTGTTCCAGCCACAGCCTTGCAGGGAGCCAGCACCCATGCCAGCGCCTGGAGCTGCCTGCCCTGTCACAGTTGGTATGTCTGTGTGCAGTGGCTGTTCACTCACTCATGCACCCCTCACTGCTCTGTGCCTGGCTCACCCTCGGCAGGCATGGGATCCAGGCTAGTAGTGTGAGCTGAGTGCAGCCTGCTGGGCCAAGTGGGAAGGACGAGCCCAGTGGGCCTGAGCAAAACTCGGGCAAAGAAACCACCAGCCACAAAGGTTTCTGGCTGGCAAAGTGATACCCCAAGGATCCTGTGACAAAACAACCTTTGAAAAACCTCCAAATTCTTGGGAGAGACTGATTTGAGTAATAAATAAACTGGTCTTCTGTTCAGCTGGCTCTGTGTGAACTAAACTCTTTCTTCATTGCAATTCCCCTGCCTTGATAAATCGGCTGTATCTGGGAAGCAGGCAAGAAGAACCCATTGGTCAGTTATATCCCAAGTCTTATATGTACAGACCACAAAAATCTCAATATACCTTTGTAAAATATGTAACATCAAATCCATTTTATTGATTTTAAAAAATGAAGATTCAGATAGGTCATGAAAATTGACCAAAGTCTCACAGATGGTAAGAGGCCACACCAGTCTTCAAATACACCTACTGTTACAGTCGGTAGTCAGACATGAGCAAGGCAGGAGAGGACCCACCCTCACCAGGAATGTCAGGCAAATATCAAGCAATGATCATGCATCTGTTAAACTGTCTCTCCATAGTAATAATTGGTCACAGCCAGCACCAGGGAAGGGCAGTCTCCCAGTAGATAGAAAATCTGAAATTGGTGATCAGCAACTTCCTGATGAGATCTCAGGAATTGGGTGAGTGGGCCCAAGCATGTGCACTAAGAGGTAAAATAGCAGAGTTTAACTGAAATATGACCTTCCTCTAGCAACATTTGACTGGTGAGAGAAAATGCCTCAAGTGAGCATGTGTACAACTTCAGTAAACACACTGCACGTGCAGCCACTCCCAAGTGCTCGCAGGCCACTGCACATGCAGACAGCCCACTCCGCAGGAAGAATCAGAGAAGTAAAGCAACCCTGGAAGCTGCCAATATGTAAGACCCCAAGTCAAAAGTCAAACCATGCACCTGAATCTCAAGTTGCCTGCTTGACCCTCTTCCAGGTGCACTTTACTTTTGTTCCTGCTCTAAAACCTTTTAATAAACTTTCATGCCTGCTCTAAAACCTCCCTTGGTCTCTCTCTGCCTTATACCCCTCGGTTGAATTCTTTCTTCTGAGAAGGCAAGAACTGAGGTGGCTGCAGACCCATGTGGATTCACCACTGCCAACACCACGAAGGACTCCAAAGCCATCTTTGAACTATGGAACAGTGGGGCTTGGGGTGACACTACTAAATTAACTCAAGTAATATATGATTGCAATCATCATTGAGAATTTAAATTCTTATTTAACATCAATTAAAAAGAAAAAGCATCCCCTGGCCATATACACACATACTCATGCCAAACCATGTCCTCAAACTCAAATGGAAAATATAACACTTGGGTTAAAAAAAAAAAAAAAAGGTTATAATAGTAAGATATATCAATGGCTCCCAACCTTTTTGGCACCAGGCTCCAGTTTCAGAGAAGACAATTTTTCCATGGACCAGGTTAGGGGGATAGTTTCAGGACGATTCAAATGCATTACATTTATTGTGTACTTTATTATTATTACATTGCAATATATGACAAAATAATTATACAACTCCCCTCAGTGGGAGTTGTATACAAGATACAAGCTTGTTTTCTTGTATCTAGATGGTCCCATCTCAGGGTGATGGGACAGAGTGACAGATCATCAGGAATTAGATTTTCATAAGGAGCATGTAACCTAGATTCCTCACATGCTCATTTCAAAATAGGGTTCATGCTCCTATGAGAAACTAATGCTGCCACTGATCTGACAAGAGGTGGAGCCCAGGCGGTAATGTGAGTGATGGGGAGTGGCAGTAAACACAGATGAAGCTTCACTGACTCACCCGCTGCTCACTTTCTGCTGTGAGGCCCAGTTCCTGATAGGTCTCAGTATCTTTATCTGTCTGTGTCCAAGGGATTTCAGACCCCTGATATATATGACATGATGGGCTTCTAAACCAAATGTACTTGGATAGGTAGTTGGATAGTATTAAAAAACTGTATGTGTAGAGAAAAAGTAGCTGCTGCTCAATTTGAAATAATTCTCCCAGCCACCCCAGTCCCTAATCCTTCAGTCAAAATTTACTGAGCCACCAGCATAAAGCACCCAACTAGTATAGGCCAGATAGATTCTATCTGGACCTCAAAATATGAATACAGTTACAGAGATGCTAATGGTTGCTGGAACTGAATTACCTTGGAAAGTCTATGAGGCCTTATCATTGTGCTTTCTAGTGCTTCCCTAGTCCCTCTCCTTCCAGAAGCTGGGTTGTGCAGCCCTTCCAGCTGATCTGTGAACTACATAATAATCTTTCCTAGAAAGTCCTTTCATTTCTTGTAGCCAGAGTTTGCTTCTGTTGCCTGCTCCTTAAGTAAGCATATTAAATATGTACAACTGTAAATAAAGGATAATATTTACCAGGCCACTATTTTATAGACATAGATACCTGTTATAGAATGTGAAGGAATTAAGGATACTGTTGAGTACCAAAAGCGTGATAAACCATATGAGAGACAAACTGAACATAACTAACTCATAAGGGAATTAGGATTCTCTATTCAAATTCAGTAAGAGATCTTGTTCAAACCAAATGTACCTACAATGGCTCCTTCAACAGCATATTTAATAGGGAATTTTTATTAATTCATTTGTTTAAAAGATCAATTTCAGAGAGTCTCAGAGCCCTTGGATTTACAGACAAATCCCAATGTGTGGTAAGATCTTAAGTTAAATTCGCAAAAGAAAAAAAAAACTGCATATTCCATCTGTTTCATCCTTGTAAAAGTACAGTTGCCAAAATAAGACACACTGAAACCCTCCTGACATTCTGAAGCTGGATTTGATTTATAAAATGTTTTCTAAAACATGTTCTAATCCAGAATGGATGATTTTATTTTTTCACATGCAATAATGTTAATATAAGTCTGATGAGAAAATACCATATTTAGAAAAAAATAGATTTGCAAAGGTCAAGTCTTGATGATCCAAATCACAATCCCCTCTCTGATGAGATCGCCTATATCTATATCTTAAAGTGCTTAGTAGACTCAGTGCATAATACAGGCCTGACCAATGGGCTCCTCTCTAGCTCAAAATGGAAACAACCGCCTTGTAGTTGTTTCCAGCCCAGTGCTGGAAACTTTATACATATTGTCCAGTTTCATCCTGACACACACCTGTAAGACATTTCCCAACTTTAAAGCAAGGAAATTGAGATTAAAACTACACAGCTGGCCGGGTGCGGTGGCTCATGCCTGTAATCCCAGCACCCTGGCCGAGGCAGGTGGATCATGAGGTCAAGAGATTGAGACCATCCTGGCCAACATGGTGAAACTCTATCTCTATTAAAAATACAAAAATTAGCTAGGTGTGGTGGCCCGTGCCTGTAGTCCCAGCTACTCAGAAGACTGAGACAGGAGAATTGCTTGAACCCGGGAGGCAGAGGCAGAGGTTGCAGTGAACTGAGATCGCGCCACTGCACTCCAGCCTGGCTAGAGAGAGAGACTCTGTCTCAAAACAAACAAACAAACAAGCAAACAAAAAACCGAAAAGCTGCACAGCTTATAAGGTTATAGCCAGGATTCACAGGCAAGTCCCTCTGACTCCAAGTCCCACGTTCCACATTAACTCTTATTGAAAAGCATTAGGGATTTGGTTTTCATCATATTTACTAACTTATTTTCTCACAACCAAAATTCTCACTGACTGACTCTCTGAGCCTCTTTTCCCCATCCTCAAACTTGGTTTGTCTCTCACCCCAGCACAAGCCACAGCAAAAGCAGCATTTAAAAACAAATGAACAACAACAACAAAAAAAACTTCAGCTGAAAGCTTGGTCAAAGTAATTAATGAGGCATGAACAACTCTTTTTTACTTCAAGTAAAAGGAAAAGTTACAAAGAATTAGCTGCTTATGACTTCTGATAACAGGATGCTTCTGATTTCTATGGTGTCAACAGCTTGATCAAGCAAGTAGCATAGTCAGCCAGAAGCAATATATATCCCTAATAATCCTCTATCAGTTCTCTCCTCCAAAAAAATAAAAATAAATAAATAAAATACTTTGGCATTTAGACAGGGCAGATTCCATGATTAAATATATGATTTTCAGCTGGAGGTGCTTTTGTCTACCTACCCCTCTCCAGTGTAATTGTTTAGCTTTCAATGAGCATATTTATTTTCTCTGTCACTTAATTATAATCATTATGTCTCGCCCACATAATCATCTTTTCCACATATCACTATTTGTTTTAAAATGGTTCAATATTAAATGATTCAACTGCACCCTTAGAAAACATAATCTAAATGTTGAGAGAAACAAGTAAAAATAAAATACATATCAGTGAGCTAGGTCCTGAGGTTGCTGGAGAAGATTTAACTATTTAGTAGATGGTTTCAAGCATCGTTCAGTAGTGAGAATCACTGAAATTCAAATAACAATAGATAGGTATAAAGGAATATTCTAGAAAAAAATATTAGAACCAATATTATATTATGGTCTTCCTATAGAATACAAATAGGTAACCAGAAGTCCAAAAGGGCTTAAAAAATACTGCTAACTACATATATATTTGGGTGACATTTACATCTTTATGTAGGTGGGCTGAAAATATCACAATCCCACTTCTTTTCAAGAGACTCTGACATCATCCTATTATGTTGTCACCATTAGGTAGGTTACAACTATACACATAGAGAAGCCACCTCATTTTCAGATTTATCCAAAGACTCACCTACTTCATTTCCATTATGTTTCAAAAGCAAGTATCTATAATAATTTCATTTCATATGCTACAACTTTATCTCCTATAGGAATACATTGCTAAAATAAAAAGATTTTATAAACTGACTATAGGTCAAACTTTTAAAACAATATTTTAATGAGATAAATTCAAAAAACTTTATTGAGGTTTATGTATCCTGAGAACTAGGAAAAATGGAGAACACAAAAATATAGTGGAATAAAATGGCTGGAAACAATAGAAATGTTCATTTACATGAATTCATTCAACAAATGTTTACTGATTACCTACTTTTGCCCAGATCTGCACGAGATGGGGACTGGGGATACAGAAAGCAATAGAAAACAGACTTTTCTTGATGTATAATTCTGAGGGGAAACAACACGTGAGGAAAAACACAGAATTTCTGATATTACAATAAAGGAGGTAGAAAAGGAGTACTGAAACAGACAAAAGAACTTCCTATACTATCTAACACAATCTTCTAGAAATTATGTAGAAATTAATTTAGAATATGTATAAAAATTCCTGTATCAAAAAACAATGACACTAATATCTACTTTGATATCAGTTTACATTATCATTTTTTTTTTTAACAGTAAGAATGTCAACATTTTGAGTCCAGATCATCTGAGGACTTGCCCATGAATTCTCACCTATTTTTCATGATCTGGCTTTTTGATCTACTTCTGTGGAGATACTGTGGTAGGGACCCAAAAGATACCAGGTTTCTGCTTATCTCCCAAATCAGGCTTCTTGGGGTCATTCAGAGGCCTAGTTTGCTCTCTACCCACCATTTTCACACAAAATATTCAGCTACCAAGAACTCTTAGTTTTGAGGTAGGTATACAAATACCTGAAGAAATCTGGTTCCAAATTTAATTTAATTTAATTCCAAATTTAAATGTCTAGGTATTTAAAACATTAGTAGAAACATAACCATCATGGTTTCACTAAAGATAATATCAATTGTTTTCTAACTCTTCAGGCAAGCATTCAACATTCTCTGAGATCTGACCACCACCTCCCTTTCTAGTCTTTTTTCCCCACTTATCATACTCGTATCAGATATGGGCAAATTACAGCCTACCTGCCAACTCTGACCCACTCTGATTTTGTAAATAAAGTTTTACTGGAAAACGGTCATGCTAATTCATTTATACATTACCTGTGGCTACACTTGCTACAATGGCAAAGTTTGCTACAATGCTATCTGGCACTCTACAGAAAAAGTTTGCAGAACCCGGTTCTATACTGTCTCATAAACAGTCATTGGTCACTAACCAAGACAACCCACTTTCCTGCTACAGTGTAATTATTCATCTCTTTCTTCCATCTGAAATACCCTTTTAAAAATCTCTACCTGTTAAAATCCTAACCTATCCTTCAAAGTATGGTCAAATGTCCCTTTTTCAAATAAATGTCCCCTCAGCCCAATCAGATGGGATCTCCTCTTCTGTACTGACCAGATTAATGACACATGATATATTCTGGCTTGTTTTCCTTTTCTGTGCATCTTCTCTCTGCAAAAATCAGGTTCTTGACAGCCCCTATTGTTTCCAACTCAGTCATGAGTCATACTAAAGCTTGAGCTAAAGAAGAGTTAGTGTGTGGATACTTACTAAATGAAAGAGGGGTGCGGGGGAAGAGACAGAAGAAGAGGAGTTGCAGAGAGAAAAGGAATGAAGGGAGAGAGGTAGAAAAAGGAGAAAGAGATCAGAAATGGCCAAGCACCTGAAAAAAGGAATGATAATTGCAGGATTTCGGCAGGGGCCACCAGAAATTACAGCCAGCTCTCCAGCCCCAGTATTGGGTACAAAATTTTAAGCTTAATCCCACACTTGACAGTGAAAAATATTTTACATTACTATAATAATTACAGCAAGAACTAAATAACAAGATTCCTCTTCCTTTCAGAAATTAACACCATTTTTTTTTTTCATAAGAATCTTAACCTGGAGTTTTTGACTAGAAAAAAACAATTTTGACTGAAGAATGATACTAGGGAGTAGCAAAACTTCCTAAATAATATAAGGGAACTATATCCTAGCAAAGAGTAAATTAAACATTTTATTTTTACTACTATAAAACAATATCAACAAAGTAGTTTTACGAGTCTTTCTCCCAGAGTACTAGCACAATTTCCCTATTTAATTGGAATGAGGGCTGAAAGTTCAGAAAAGAGTTGAGGACAACGAAGGAGCTTATAAAGAAAAAGGACCATATTATTAGGCATTCTGAAAAGTGGGATAGAAAGGGTTTAATCAGTTTACTCTCTGCAGCATTTCAAATATGGACACACAAGCCTCCTTCTTTTAAAGAAACAACAGGGTGCTGAATTTAAAAAAAAAATCAGTAAAATAGAAAAGCCTCCTTTCCATTGCTTAAGCCCCAGATTGGATCCAAACTCTTATTTGGCTTTGAGGTTTAAAAGAAAAAGAAAAAAATATGTGCGTGTTTGAATCAAAAACAAATTTACTTGCAGTAAACTAATATTTATTACAGAGAAAATGTCGATTCTAAGAAGAAATTAATGAGATAGAATAAAAACATGATCTCCAAAGGTATAAAATGTTATGGAGCAAATAAAATATACTTTTTATCCATTAGGACTAAAGGCTTAAATAAGTGTGATTCACCAGAGCTAATGAAATGGATAACATAAAAAGGACATTTGCAACTTAAGAATGAACACACAATAGACAACTCAACAGAGAACAAACGAGAGAGCTGAGTCATTACTATTCGGACTCCGGTCCTTCTTGCCTACCTAAAGGACCCTTTTTCTCAATGGAAATCAATCAATCTGACCCAAGCTCCTAAAATAGATTGTCCAAACTCACTCCACAGGCATTTATCATCCTGACTTGTTTTTTCTTCCCAATTTTTCATCTTTCCTTAGAATCACAAGCACTAATTCACTAACTGACATTTATTCAAGATTTATTAAGGATACTTCATGTGATGGCACTAGGTAGAGAGAGACAGAAGAGCCTTCAGCCCAGTGAGGAAAGCTCGAGATAATTTTAAGTGTTTGAAAAAGCACTGGTCACCACTGCCATGTAAGTACTGGGCACCTAACTCAGACTAACGTGAGAGCGCTCCTCTGTGAAGACAAAATCAGAACTGAGTTTTGAAAAGGGGGTGTGAGGGGAAGGAGTGAATAGCACAGCTCCCTGAACCTGGGAATTCAATCACAGATACTTATCCTTAAGACTCAGCTCAGATATACCCTCTGCGCTGAGGCATGGTGTGACTGATTTCCCCTTCCTTTGAATCGATACAGCACAAACTGAGTTATCGCCTAAGATCAGGGTCATGTTTGGCATAATAGATGAAAAGAAGACAGAGAAAGTAAATTTTTTTCCTGAGGTTACTCAGCAAAATTTTTTTTTTTTTTTTTTTTTTTGAGACGGAGTGTCTCTCGCCTAGGCTGGAGTGCAGTGGCCTGATCTCGGCTCACTGCAAGCTCCGCCTCCCAGGTTCACACCATTCTCCTGCCTCAGCCTCCCAAGTAGCTGGGACTACAGGTGCCCGCCACCATGTTCGGATAATGTTTTGTATTTTTAGTAGAGACAGGGTTTCACCGTGGTAGCCAGGATGGTCTCGATCTCCTGACCTCGTGATCCACCCGCCTTGGCCTCCCAAAGTTCTGGGATTATAGGCATGAGCCACAGCACCCGGCCTACTCAGCAAAAATTCTTAATCAGGAAAGAACAAAGAGGTTAAGAAGAATATGTAAAGGTTCTGCCAAAAATAGAAATACATGAGCTGATGAAACATGAGAAGATATTCCTCCTTAGAGGAAAGATGGGAATTTAGCAATTCATTCAGCAAGCATGTGCTAAGTGACATCATCCTCTGCTCTCAATGTCCTTTTCTCAATGTCCACCGCATCTCTCAGCTCAGTTCCCCTCCTTTATCTTCATCCATTCTGATCCACAATGGCCTCCTTACACTTTCTTGAATACTCCAGGCACGCTGTCACCTCCGGGTCTTTGCATAGGCAATTCCTTGCTAGAATTGTCTTCTCCCTGAAATCCAAATGGCTTACTCCCTCACTTTCTAGAAGTCTTTGTCAAAATGACACTTCTCATGACTCCTCTCCTCCCAATCTGACTTTCCTGTGTTTTGGGGGTCCCAAGACCACCTTAAGGTTGGTGATTCATCAAAAGGAATCAAATGTCCTTGGACAGGTTATACTCAGAACTATGCTTTATTATAGAAAAGGATGAAGAGTAAAACAACATGAAAAACGTATTTCTTCTAGCTGTTAGCTGCAGGGACACAGGCAGTGTCTCTGCATAGGGAAGGCCAGTAGAGTCTTAGGGTCCAAAGCTGTCAAGGCATTGGTCATGTGGACACATTCCTGTAACGTAACTAGCGAGGGCAGCAAAAACAGAACCCCCAGCATAAATATCAAGTGTATATCATGATCTTGCTAAATGATCCTGAAGTCTTGACAAGCTGGAACAGCATACCCCATTGCTCCAGGTATATAAAATATCATCATCAATCAGTAAAATAAAGAACACTCTGAGGGCCACATTCCCAGAAGCCAGCCAAAGACAATCATAACTCCAGGCTTCATGACAAGCAAGGACAGAGCAACCAAACCTGCTGTGCTAACTCACTTCTCAACTTTGATCTATTTTTTCCATAATATTTTTCCATACTACCTTCTTAACACATATATAACTTATTCATTAGGTTCATTTTCTGTTTCCCCAACTAGAATGTTAACTCTATAAGGTCATGGACATTCTCATTTTGTTTACTATATCCTCAAATATCAATACTTATTTTTGAATGAATGAATACTTGAATTAATGAATGAACTCCTTACTCTTGTACCAGCACATGGGACTACTGGCTCAAAACCACTTAATAATTGCAAGAAGAGATGCAAATGTGTGAAATGAGGTAGAAGGCCTTGAAGTACAGGGTGGGACAAGAAGATGGGTAAGCAATCATTTCTGGCACAGAACATTTGTAAGTTTTGTACTTTAAACAAAGTACAAATTCTTTAATTCTTTACCGTTTCTTCCTTCAGCAACTTCTTCAATAAATATACTAATTCTTTTGATGTTAAAAAAGGATTTAAAATGCAAGATTAGGACCACCATTGTTGCTCTGCCTTAGAAAAACAAACATATGAAGATCAAATTCATCATTTATCTGTTACCCAACTTTAAGTAATTAATTGGAAAACTACTAGAACCAAAATTGAAGTTGGCAATAAAAATGAGAATAATACAGTTGAAAATTTAAAAAAAGACATAAGGGGGAAAGTCTCACTTGAGAAAACAAATTTTTGAATATAGAATTACAAAATCTATTTCACACCGACTATTTCTAATAAATTATTATTTAAAAGAGCCATTTGTTGGGAATCTTTTAACAGTATTGTTCATCCTCCAGGTGTTTCAAATTATTGATAAATCTCTATGAGAGAGACAAAAGGACCTTTGGGGAATCAACAATTACTGAATGTTCCCTCTCATGAATGTAACAATGGAAATCTGGTTAGATCCATTTGCTAGGGTACAATACCCCCTTGGGGATGAATTAAGTGTGAATTACTTGAATTGGATACAGAGTACCCGAGCCTCCTTTGCAGCTTAATGACTCAATGCCCCTAAGTATTCCCAACTTAGTATAATTGATGAATGAAGTCTGGAGACGACTGTATCATCTCCAGGCCAAAAGGAGAATCAGGCTATTGCTATTTATATAATTAATACCCTGAAAAGGATTTATTGTCCAAAACTGAAAATGCCCACAAAAAATTATTCCCCCAAAGTTCCTAAAAAGGATGCAATATCCCCAAACACCAAATAATTGTAAAACGTGATTGCCATTTTGAGCTGCACAACTCTGAGCCAGGGGAAATGGGGTAAGACGGAACTTATTATTGGAGTCCATGTTAATACTTTTCAATAGAATGAGCTTTAAGATAGGGTTAACCGTCTGTACCAACTGGGATGGGCCAGTGGCCTCCACTTCCTGCCAAGAGAACTGTCTAGCACAGCCCAAAGGCCATCATCTCTATCTATGCCCTGTGCAACCGGACAACCCAGTCCTCTCCATCCTGCAGCAGAGAAGTTTTCTTTACTGCATGGTAAACATTCATTAGCTGCATGAATGCATGGCGTATCATGCATTCAAAACTTGATCACTGGTGTATCATGCATTCAAGTTTTAAAAACATTAAAATGTGAAACAGTTGATCACAGAATAAAAAAAAAATGGTACTGTAAAGCATATATGACCACAGTGCCTTGAATCTAGTTAAGTCCCTTTTTTCTAAGCACCTATTTTTAGTGGTTCCGTATCTTTAATGCTGAAAAGAAACAGTGTGATCTATCTTTTGTTAGAATGTATACAGGCTTGTCAATTCACATCTAAAATGAACAACATAATGAACAAAAACTTAGTAAATCAATTCTGTGTCATACCTAGAACAGAAAATAATCAAAAGCCTGAGATTTGGGGCAGGTCCCAAACTATGCTCAAAGCTACCAAAGGTGATACAACGAACTCATAGGGGTGCCAGAGGATATTTTAAATTTTCCATGCAAGCACAATGATACTAACATCTGTTAGATATCACAAACTCCAGGGAATTTATAATTTCAGCATTAGATCATACTATGTTCAATCAAATGACATGGTTCTTTGTAAAGCTGTGTTTTCAGTGACTGCTCTGATAGAAAGTAAATACTTCATGAAAATAAATTTGAGCAGGAAATGAAGGTGGAAATTTTCAGTCTTATTCCAGTGTTGGCAAAGTTGTGCACACATATCCCATTGAGCAATTAGCAAATATGTTTTTTTTTTTCCAAATGACTACTAAGTTAGACATTACATTATCTGGTTACCAAACAACTACTGAGACACTGAGGGGACTGTGAACCAAGAAAGTTTTGGAGCCTTTGTTTTGTGCAGTCTTAATGCTACGTACTTTTGTTAAGCACCTACTATATGCAAGATCTGTACTAGCCACTGAGAGAGACACAAATTAGTTGCCTTTAATATGTATACAAGTCAGTAGGAGAGAGTGTCAGTACCAAGAAAATTACAGGTAAATTGAGAGTTTAGAGAATTGTACAATTAAATTATTCTGGCTAACAATGTTAAGCAAGAAATCAGTCATTTATGAACTCTTAGTGTACATCTAAAAGGTGCTTGTTCACTTTATTGTCTTAGTAAGAACATTTTAGAAAACATGTTTTGTTTGAAAAAAACATTTAGTATTCTAAATACACTTTTATTTTCTGAAAGCATGACTGATTGCTTGATTGCTTGAGTCAATGAAATGTTGAATAAGAATCTTATAAAACCTCAAGATTATCAATTTTCATAATGTGTTACTATTGTTAACCTTCTCTAGAATGCTTAACTCTCTTGGCCCAGAACAGCAGTTCTCAACCCTGGCTATACATTAGACTTACCTAGGAGACTAAAGTTTTGCTACCTTCCCAGGCCCCACCCCAGTTTCAATTAAGTTAAAATCACTGCAGATGGAGTCCAGAGAAGCACATTTTTAAAACGTTTCAGATGATTTCTAGTGCACAGCCAAGATGTGACCTAAAATGATAAATAGGTAATATCCTGAAGGGATAGGGATATGACCTAAAGCCATCTTCTTCGGTTCATATTTAATTGTTCTGTTTCTCTTACTATAACAATAAGAATTGAAATTGCTTATCTTCAATATCATTGATATTTTATGACTTACTCCCTAATCCTGATGCATACCCCTAGAGGCACAAGCACCCCAGAATATCAGAGAGGTAGGATACTGACAAAAATGAAAGCTGACTTTTGATGGCTACCAGATCTGCTGATAGTTATTATTAATTTTTTTAAACAAATTACTGTTATCTGCCATTTTCTGCTCATTTATTACTGCATCCTTCCCATATTAGAAATGTCTGGTTAACTCAGGGTTTGGGTACATTTAATGCATTTAATTAGAGGGGTTTTGTTTGTTTGTTTTCTTTTTTTTTTTTTTTTACATGATCTACACAGAAAATTTGGAAATTACAAAAAACTATAGAGAAAAATAAAAATATTTCCTAATCCCGTTTTTCAGAAGTCACTTGATTTCCATCCAGCACTTTTAAAAGCATACTGAAAAAAGCAGACCTATAAAATTCAGATCGTATTGTGATTACTTATGTCTACATTTGCATAAGCACAGTAATGTATTAAAGAAACTCACCAAATTCTTAATATTGACTATATCAGTAGGAGTCATTCTGGAGAGGGGATACTATGTGACTCACCAAAATGTATGACATGACAACTACAGTGCACATGTATTAAGCAGGAGGGGAAAAAGAAAATTAGACAATAAAGAATATTATGGTCAGGCGTGGTGGCTCACGCCTGTAATCCCAGCACTTTGGGAGGCCGAGGTGGGCAGATCACCTGAAGTCAGAAGTTCAAGACCAGCCTGGCCAACATGGTGAAATCCCATCTCTACTAAAAATACAAAAATTAGCCAGGTATAGTGGCGGGTGCCTGTAATCCCAGCTACTCAGGAGGCTGAGTCAGGAGAATCGCTTGAACCCAAGAGGTGGAGGTTGCAGTGACCCGAGATTGCACCATTGCATTTCAGCCTGGGCAACAGAGCGAGACTCCATCTCAAAAAAAGAAAAGAATATTATATGCTGTGTTTTTCAGTTAAGATTATATTGCAAACATACAACCATGGTACTAAATATTTCTAAAATTATCTTGTTTCTTATTTAAGAAAATCCTATGGGCTATTGTTAACTTTTTCTTATTACTATATGTTTAGACCTAATTTTTCACATTTGCAAACAATGCTTTAATCAAAATCTATTTTCATATACCTTTGTCTGAATTTACAATTGCTTCCTGGGGAGGAGAAATAATAGGTCAAAGCTGTGAACTATTCATAGCTTCTTGATGTGCATTGCTAAAATGCTTTCCAGAATGTGATGCCAATTTACACTGTAAACAGGAGAGTGTTCCTACATTATTTTACTGTAGTCAATATATCAATGTGACTGTTCCTGTCTCCGCAGGGAGTTAACAGGGAAATGAATGCTCAGTATGCTTTGAAATCATTATATTTTCCTTTAACTTAGCTTTCATTCCCAAGATTGTTGTTTCACTTTTTTTTTCCTCACAACAGTCTCTTGATAGGTTAAGAGAGCTTCTTATAAAGAAAATTAAACACACAAACAATAGCCTGATAGCAACAACAGTCCAATATATATTATTTTGTTGTTTTGGGATTCCATTGGTGAACTCACATAATTTATTTACAGTGAAATAAAGTGGGAAAAAATGAAATATCCATTTTTCCCTTTTACAGAAACCTTTCTCTCCTTGTTCTATCAATGCGCAAAGTATGTTTAGATCAATGAAGAAAAAAATGGAACTCAGAAACTGCAAGATACGTGCTTCAGCATGTCTTTCAGAAAGGGTTTGAAATCTTCGGTCAGCATTTCATTTAAGCAGATGAGACACAGCATGCTGGGAGAGTGGGGAAAGTGGTTAGATTTAAACAGAATTAGATGGAGCATTTTCTCCAATGTTTCTCTGACACTTTAGTAAATTGTAGGGTTTTCCCTGTAATTTAACATCTGAAAGGAATACTGACCAGTAAATACAAATTCAGGTGCTATGAGAACACTGAGTGCCTTAAAGAATAGCACAGCATGAATAGCACAGCATGAATGAGATACAGTCTACAGCATTAGTAGATGGCAACTGTATTGCCAGGAAGGCCTGGAAATTTTAAGCAAAATAAAAAAAAATATTAAATTGAAATGTCTTAAAAGAAAAAGCAGACATGACACAACACATGTGCAATACACATTTCATACAAAAGAAACGTCTGTAGGTAGCATCTCAGTATTTTTAAAAAATTAAGATATCAATTAAATTTGCCTCAGTAAACATGAATACTGACCAGGAATTAAGTAAAATGCCAGGTCCAGTAGAAGTATATGGCATAACAGCTTCTATTTATTCAACACCTTCTTTGAGTTAGTAGCTAGCTATGTTAGATGTTTATGTAAGTATATTTAATATTCCCCAATTTCAAGCCTGAATTAATTCAAAATCTAATGGGAAAGGCATAAAAAATTATACAAACAAAGTATTATAGGGATAGAGAAGAGGGAAATATGAATTCTAAATGAGGGAATATGGGATATTTTCAAGTAGGAAATAATTAAGACTGAATTTGAAAGAGTAGATTTGAAAACCTAGAGTTGAGTCAAGGGCACATCAGAAAGAAGGAATAGTGTGAGAAAAGGAACAAAAGCTTTGTTTTTTTGTTTTGTTTTGTTTTGTTTTTAAGGCATGTTAAGGGAATGACAGTCAGCTGTAGCAAGAAAAAAGCCTGGGAACAATGGAGACGACTGGATTTCATTCCGCTGCTGATGTAAGGAAGGTTGAGCTGTGTGTGACAAGACCTTTCTGGTATAGAAAGACCTCTCTGGGAGCAATTTATAAAATGGCCTTAGACAGTCAGAAACTGGATATAGCTATTGAAATAGTTTAGGAGCAAGAAAAGAAAATCAAAATTAGAGCAGAGGCAGTGACAAAGGAGGATCAGAAGCAAAAGCATTTCGGATTTGGCAAATGACACAATATTGAGATGGGGAAAATGTTAAACGATACTGTGATTTTTGAGTTTTGATAACCAGGTGAACAGAAATAATATTCATTTATTTATAATAACATTTATTGAGCACCTAATAATTGTCAGTCAAGGTGATAGGCACTGACTATCAGCCAAACAGCAAAACAGCAATTGACCATACTCCATAGGCCTGGAAAGTCTAGCAGGAGGCTGCAGACAAATCCATATGTCATGACAACTGAGCGTGAAGAAAGCGTGCATTAATAAGTCATGTGATTTGGAAACAGAGCAGGACACAAAGCCCGGACTGCGTCCAGAAAGATTCCTGATAGAAGTGAAAGGTGACACCAGAAAGTCTCTCCTCACCTTAGCAAGCAGAAGCTATCCAGACAGAAGAGACTTCCAGGCAGAGAGAGAAAAAACACTGAGGCCTAAGATAGCAGCTGGCAGAAACTACAGAGAGGAAAGTCCGACTACAGCATGGAATGCAAGAGAGAAGGAGACAGAGAAGCAGGAGGGGCATCTGATCAGAAGCATCCATTCCAGTAGACTCATATACTGTCCTCCTGGAAAGAAACATAAATGAACTTTTTTTTTTTAATCTTGGTGATTCAATGATGTAACTCCATGTAAAAGATCTCTCCTCTTAATACCAGAACAGTAATTCTTTAATCCCTTTGAGAATCTTATTTATGTATGGATCTCTCCTTACTCCCATCTCAACTGCGCCCCCAACAAAGAAAAGCATGCACTCATAAATACATGAAAATTATTCATGCAATTTCTTGGGCTAGGAGATTCCCATAAACTAAGGTTCTAAATATAT
>NW_012114633.1:6775692-6785480 GCF_000951035.1 Colobus angolensis palliatus
GATCTCCTGACCTCGTGATCCACCCGTCTCGGCCTCCCAAAGTGCTGGGATTACAGGCTTGAGCCACCGCGCCCGGCCTATTTATTTTTATTCTATTTATTTTTACTCATGTTCTCTTCTTCACATTTTTTAAAAGAAGAGTAATTGTTTTAAGTACCACCGCTATTTTCAAAAATGTGTTCTGCCTTCATGAGTAAGGATGGGCTCTTTTCCCAGAGAGGCTGTATAGTCTATTTTAAGAGCTAAACAGCCAGGGTTCTAACACCAGCTCCATCTCTCACTACCCATGTCATCGTGGCAAATTACACTGTCTGCCTGAATTTCGTTCTATGAAATGAGGGCAATGACAGCACCTGACTAACAGACATACCTCACAGGGTTATCAGAGGATTGCATAAAATAATATAGTCAATGTGCTTAGAACAGCAACTGGTCCTGAAGTATTACTACAGTAAGTACAACAACAACAACAAACTCTCAGAAAAGAAAAATTGAAGAGGAAGAACATGAAAAATATTGCATTATTAACCACAAAAAATGCAAACTGTACAACTACTTTTGAGGGGAACTTAAACAGACCTAGAAATGTTGAAAATGTACATACCATATAATTCAGCAATTCCATTTCTTTGTATGAACTCTATATAAATTGTTATATGCCTCTAAAAGGAGATACCTACTAAACAGATCATTGCACCCAGCATACTACAAAGCCAAAGATAAAGCCTACCTGTCCATCAGTGTGACTTATTTATACAACGGAGTATTATGCAGTAATTATAGTAAGTTACGAGATGCAAATATATCAATAAAGAAAGTCCTTCAAACATGATATTAAGTGAAGAAAACTGCAACAGCATATGTATAATATGTGTATACGTCTATTACAGTTTTTTTTTTTTTTTTTTTTTTTTTTTTTTTTTTTTGAGACAGTCTTGCTCTGTCACCCAGGCTGGAGTGCAGTGGCTGGATCTCCGCTCACTGCAAGCTCCGCCTCCCAGGTTTACGCCATTCTCCTGCCTCAGCCTCCCGAGTAGCTGGGACTACAGGCGCCCACCACCTCGCCCGGCTAGTTTTTTGTATTTTTTAGTAGAGACGGGGTTTCACCGGGTTAGCCAGGATGGTCTCGATCTCCTGACCTCGTGATCCGCCCGTCTCGGCCTCCCAAAGTGCTGGGATTACAGGCTTGAGCCACCGCGCCCGGCCCTATTACAGTTTTTTAAACAGAAAATGATTGACACTAATTCAAGACAGTGATTTATTCTGGGTAATGAAGGAAAAGGGATGAAAATGAGAATTGATTCTATCTTTGATTTTTATTTCTCAAAGGAGAGAGAGGCCAGGCAAGGTGTTTTACACCCATAATCCCAGTGCTTTGGGAGGCCGAGGCAGGATGATCCCTTAAAGCCAGGAGTTCAAGACCAGCCTGGGCAATATAGTGATACACTCTCTCTACAAAAAAATTAAAAATCAGCTGGGTGTGGTGGTGCACACCTGCAGTCCCAGCTACTGGGGATGCTGAGGTGGGAAGATCCCTTGACCCCAGGAGTTTGAGGCTGCAGTGAGCCCTCCAGCCTGAGAGACAGATCAAGATTATCTCCAAAACACAATTCAAATTTAAAGTTTTAATTTTAAAAAGAGGGAGAGACAAAATGTGAAGCAAACAGAGCAAAAAGCTAATATTTGATTAATCTCAGTGGTGAGCACATGGGGACCCATTACATATGGACTTTGCTTCTATGTTTGAAATCTTAAGGATTTAAAAATTGAAGAAAAACAAAATAGAAGTGGAAGAATTCATTACTATGCTGAACATGTGAATATAAAAATACAAACCGAAATCTTAGTTCCTATTTCCTGCTTAAGTTCTACTAGCTACACTTCTATCTAGAGACAAATAGCAAAGAAAATTTCTATTACTTTCCAGCCACCCTCTTTTATGTAGGCGATCAAAATATGCTGATCAAAAAGCAGGTAATTACATAGTAAATTGTTGGGAAATAAATGAAAGTTTGTCTCTCCTTCCCTGAGTTCCCACAGCACTTTTAAATGTTAACAGAGCATATTATGACGGTCTGCCTTATATTTTTATGTTTATGTCCTCTCTGCCTATAAACAGTACCTTGAAACCAAATCAGTCCAGGCTAGGTGTGGTGACTCATGCTTGTAATCCTAGCATTCTGTAAGGTGGAGGCCTGAGGACTGCTTGAGCCCAGGAGTTCAAGACCAGCCTAGGCAACGTAATGAGTCCCTGTCTCTACAAAAATTTAAAAATTAGCCAGGCGTGGTGGCATGTGCCTGTAGTCCCAGCTACTTGGGAAGCTGAGGTAAGAGGAGGATGGCTTGAGTGCAGGAGGTCGCGGCTGTAGTGAGCTGTGATTGTGCCACTTACACTTCAGCCTGGTTGACAGCAAAACTCAAGTCTCAAAACAAACAAACAAAACACACACACACACACACACACAAACCCCTCAGTTCCTTCGAAAAGCAAGCCAAAGAGATTCTGGGCATAGTAAATGTTTACCTGCCCTTGTACTGAATGGGAGAGTTGTACTCTATGCCCATCTCTCTATTTGACTACTGAATAATTTTCCATTTTGAAGTTCAGCATATCATGTTGTTTTAATTATTGGATGTTACAGACTTTAAGGAATTACCACCTCTGAAGTAAATTTTTCTAATTCTTGCTCTTCTGACAAAGCCTGAGAGAATAACACAAACTGCTTTGGGTTAAGAATTGAGCAATCTTCAAATCTTTTATTTAGCTGGCTATCTAGACATGGTTGCCTTATTAGCCCTTGCCACACTTGTCAATCAGTTCCACCTAACCGATCAAGAAGCAAACATTTATCCATCGGCATAACTATTCAGGAAGCAATTACTGTGAACTCAGTACAAGTCCAGGGGTGATGCCTTCCTGCCATTAGCTGGGCTCTGGAAGCACAGAGAAAAAAAGATCATTTTAATGTGACTGAATCCTTTATTTTCAGTTACAACCAAAGTGGACTAAAAATAATTCCTAAATAATATTCTGATTTATTTTTGTCCCACCAATTCTAAGCTTTCATTTGATGTATTACTTTAATTTGGACAAAATTTATATCATGACTAGGAATTTTTAGTAAACTCCTGGTGGATCCTGTTTGGCCTTTATAATTCATGACTTTCTTCTGCTTCCTACTTGTAGACACAGAATAAATAGTAAAATTTCCAGACACTTTTCTCTTAATGTATAGTTTCTTTCATCTCACCTTTTAACAAAAGTCACATAAAATGTTGTTTTACTTGTGAATATTGTTAACATTAGAAAATTTTTTAACTATTTAGATGGAAATGCCCTACCAATTTGAGAACTCAACCAGCCTCAAATTTCACAGAACACAATCTTCCAGATCTAATCAATATATTAATCAATCTGCTGCCTCCATTATGATGTTAATGCCCTTCTCTGTTGTGGAGTGGTAACTGCAATACTAGAGAGAAACACAATTTACTACTCCATTGAGGTATTAAAAAAAAAAAAAGATTTCATCTGCTCCGCAGAATTCTAAAAAGACTGTTCAAAGTCACACCATTTTAATGGACAAATGATACTATCCAACACAATGCCACAATGCCAAGGCCAGCAAAGGAAAAAGAAAAATATTCTTGTTTTTCGCATAAAGAAGAACATTATCTTTTCAATAAAAGGTTTTCCACAGGACCACAGCCAGTATTTGTTGGCTTCTTAGTATGCTGGTAATATTCTAGCTCATGTTAAGATTTTCTGAACAGAAGAATAAAAACTACTGTTTGAATTCAAAACAAAAGGCGTCAACAATAGTGAAAAGTCAAAGCTCAGATGAATAACTTACTGATTTTTTGGCTTTCAAATATATTTTTCTTGCTTTCTTGCTTTAGGTAATGTTCCAAAGACAATATTGTTTCTAGGTTGTTTTAAAAGAAAAACAGTAATTTTATTCCACAATATGCTTTAATACTTCTTACTACAGAAACATATGTACTTTTAAAAGTGAATTTACAGGAAGCATAACTTGTTTTCATTAAAAAATAAATCTGGCCTCATTTATTAGAAAGTTATAAAATGGGTATACCTTTTCTCTCTCCCTACATATTCAACCCTTACTAATAGTATATAAATCAACGAAATAAAAGGTTTATACTTCTGATTTAATTTACTAAAAGTAATCTCTAATAATTATTGATAAGTATCTGTTGAATTAGGTATTTTACACATATTATCTCTAATACTTACAATAACTCTAAAGGATGTAATTCTATCCCAGAGGAAGTTTAATGAGTTTGCCCAAGATCACCCCCTAGAAGGGGAAGAACAGATTTTAAACTACAGTTGCCCTCACACTAAAGCCCATGCTCTAGTCACCAAACCATGCAGCCCTAGAATGAGTCTGCTAGTTACATCAATGGCAGATGCCCATGTGAGTGCACCGAACCCTGACCATCCCTGAGCCCCATTTCCCTTAACCACCCCTCAGACTACTACCCTCTCACTTCATGCTCTCCAGGGCAGCCGCACAGGCCTTCCTTCAAGACTCAGACTCACCAAGGTCTTTCTTGTCCAACACCACAAGCATGAACTGAGGTTTAGCTGGTCAGTTTTTTTGTGTGTGTGTGACGGAGTCTTGCTCTGTCTTCCAGGCTGGAGTGCAGTGGCAGGATCTTGGCTCACTGCAAGCTCCGCCTCCCAGGTTCATGCCTTTCTCCTGCCTCAGCCTCCCGAGTAGCTGAGACTACAGGCGCCCGCCACCACGCCCAGTTAATTTTTTGTATTTTTAGCAGAGACTGGGTTTCACCTTATTAGCCAGGATGGTCTTGATCTCCTGACCTCGTGATACGCCCACCTCGGCCTGCCAAAGTGCTGGGATTACGGGCGTGAGCCACCGTGCCCGACCACCCAGCTTTTTTAAGTGCCAAAAAGCAGTTGATTGATTGCCCTCATTTGTTATGCTATTTGTGAAAATAGAACTTTCATTTGATAATTATTGAAGACTGATTAATTAAATGTACTTGTTTGCAATATAGATTTAGAAACGTGTTTTTATAAGTCAGAGGCCACTGGGCAGTATTTTGAGGAGGAAAAAAAAGGATTCATGTTGGGAAGACAGAATCCAAGGACATTTAAATTAGTGCTGCGAAGTGAACAAATAAATGAAAGTGAGAAAAAGGGTGTGAGTGAGAGTGAGAAGGCATGAGGTTATCATCACGGACCAAAAAGTAACAAAACTCAGTTCTAATAAGAGACAAAAATAAAGGCAGAAATGGAAAGAAACAAAAGTACAGAACAGGGAAAGAAAGTGACTCTAAAAAATGCCCCAGGTTTAAGAATTGTACTTCAGTATATTAATATGATTGACTGACAGTTCTCCAACTCAAAGCATTTTATGGTATTACTCAAGTCAACATACTCCCATTCATTTTAACACCATCAGCATTTACCCCAAACTCATACATCTTAAATACTTTCTAATAAACAAGAATGTTGGAATACCTAGTATGTGTCTAGCACTGTGAGAGACATGAGGATACAGCAGAAGAACAAAGAGATACAGTCCATGGAGCTTACTCTCACAAGGAGAAAGACAGCTATCCATTAGTCCCATTTAAACATATGCTGGGACATACTAAGGGCACAAAGAAAAAGGTAGAATGAGAGATTATGTTTCATAGCAATGTACTTAATTAAACATTACAAAACTTTAGGAAAATTAGCAAAAAAAGGAAGATAGTAACAAGTCAAGTAAATATTATTTAAATTATCCTGAACATTTTGGGAGCAAATACATAAATAACAAAAGATACTTAATTCCTTGGATACTTCCCTTAATATATATATATATATTCATAACATATTATGAACCAACATGTTTTATAGAGCACTGAGCACAAGGCATTATGGGACATAAAATGAGTGAATACAGTACCAATGCCCTAAAGAAATTCATAAGCTCAAGAGAAAGACAAGATAAACACACCAGAAACAATTAGAAACTAATTTAAAAAGATATATTATCAAATATTGACTCACCAAACAGAGATTATAAGTGATAAAGTTAGATAAAGATAATCATGGACCA
This sequence comes from Colobus angolensis palliatus, assembly GCF_000951035.1. NCBI lineage: Eukaryota > Metazoa > Chordata > Mammalia > Primates > Cercopithecidae > Colobus > Colobus angolensis. The sequence goes on from NW_012114633.1 coordinate 6,781,788, forward strand.
GAAAAGCCTCATGGAGAAAGCACAGCTAAGTTGGTTTCTGCTGGAGTTTGGAATATAAAAGAGGTAGGGCAGTGTCAATGAGAGAAAAGTGTCAACAGATGAAAAATTTGCTTGAATTAGGGCTTAGTGTAAGAAATAACATATAAAGTCAGTTAAGACTTTTGGTTTAAAGTTATGGAAATCCAACCAGAATTTGCTGAGGCCAAAAATAAAGAGAATTTATTAAGTCATGGAATACAAGGAAGGGTTATATAAGCAGGCCAGGGGAAGTTAACTATCCATCCAGATCTTAGGAATGACTAGAACCAGGAACTCCATTTCTGTGTACTGGCTTCATCTCCATTAACAGCCTGGCTGGTTTTCTCCACAGGGTGGGGACTGTGGCAGATGACAATTCCCAGTTTCTACATCTTACCATTTCCATCATCAAATATGGAAGGATGATGGTGGTATAATCAGAATAAAGTTGGGAAGAAGTACCAGACAGCCAATGCTATCTACATTCACCACAAAAGTTACAGCTAAAGAGCAGAGTTGACCAATGGGAAATGACCCCAGGTTGGTGGGAAATAATCAAAGAACAAAATAAATGTAAAGCCTGGAAGAGAGTATGTAGCTAAATTACTACTTTCTTACAACACTTGGACTTACCACAATCTGGTGCACATATATTAGTATAAACAAAGTATGCTATTTGCACAAATAAAACAGGCCCAAGTAAACCTTCTTTTTCCACAGAACAGTCTATAAGATTCATTTATTCATTCATTACTTGAAATTCTGTACTTTTTCATTTTTACATTACTTATTTAAAAGTTTTTAATAATTGTTTTACCATTACCATTTTTTTAAAAGTATGACTTGCACACTGAAAATTATCCAGATCTTAAGAAAGGCATCCTGAAGCTTTTAGAGATGAAAACTTCCGGTATATATAAGTAAGCTTCAATTGGTTCTGCAATTGTGTGTGTGTGTGTGTGTGTGTGTGTGTATGTGTGTGTGCATGTGGAAAGATAGTAATAGACCAAATATGAAATTTTAACAACTGTTGTATCTTGGTGGAGGGCATATGGATTTTCATTACCCAATTTCAATGTTTCAGTATATTTCAAAGTATTCATTATAAACAATTGGAGGCAGATAGAAGCCTCATGGAAACTTCAACTTTATACATATATATGACAATAAAATGAAAATTTAGGAAAGACAACAATGTTTCAGCAAGATGCATGCAGCAAGGGTATGGTTTGAGTTACAGGGAAGCAAAAATGAGGAACCCGAACAGATGCAATCATCCAAACAGATGGTGTTGGGGCCTAGACAGGGAAAGTGGCCATAAAAATCAAACAGCAGGAACAAATACTAAAAACACTGTCACTGGACACTTAAAAAGAGGGAAAAGACAGAATCAACAAAGATTCCATGCCCTCCAAGTTCGATGAGTAGAGAAATGGTGGAAATAAATAAGGTCTAAAGAGGAAGCAAATCTTTTGGGTTAAGACAGTATCTTTCGTTAAACAGATTTATATGTTGCCTCTTCACACTTCACACTCTGAATGGTGGTGCAATTGGTATAAACTCCCGCTTAGTCTCTAAAAGCCAAAAAAGACAACACACCACACAAGTACCCTGAGAACACTGGGCTAGAGCCCGAGGGAGAACAGCCGTAGTCAACCCATATGCTTCTCCTCTTAAGCCACCTGTCTCGGCGTCTCAGTTCCCTCAGCCTGGAACAGTTACAGAATTTCAGGGATTTTTAAAAATGCAAAAACTGCATGACAGGTGCTTTATGTGATAAGAACAAACTTCAATTGTATCCACAAAATACATCAATGCATATAGCTTAAAATAAACATATGCCCTTTCTTCTGTTTCGATAATTTCCAGCTAAGTGGCCTCTTGCTATGAGTACATCTCTAGGCTAACCTGAAAAAAAGAAAATTTCATGAATATTAAAAATTCTTGATATTTATTAGTTTTCATGAACTTTCCAATTTAACAGAAGCCCAGGCAACTGCTATGTGCAATTATATTTTTTAAAGTCTCAATTTAGATATTGCAACCACAATAATTAACAAAATATATTTTAAATCACTCACTGTCTTGTGGTGGGGTGTGGAAATGAAATTTGAGGTCACTGAAAGGGAAATAAGAGAAGTTGTTTCATGATGCATTGGGGGAAATGGCCAGCAGGCTGGCGCAGGTGGGAAAGAGAGGTTATAGGAGATATCAACACACAACTGGTCTGTGTTGTTGTATTCAAGTTGAGGATTGACATGTTCAGAAAACAGCACAATCTGGTCAAGATGGTGACACTCCCACTGTTTTTGTGGCAGGGGAAAGTATTTCTATGATATATCAATGTAAAGGCAAAAAGTACCAATTGCTAGCTCATAGTAGATCCCAATAAATTGGCAGAAATGGGGTTTATGTTTGAATTCTGAATTCAGTTTCCTTATTTAAGAAAGGAAGATGCATTACCAGTCTGGTTTCTTCAAGAAATGTGGGTACTATGCAAGAAGCTATATTTAGTTTTCTTTTCTAATCCGGAATAAGCCCTAAAAATAGGAAATAAAATGGAAAATTCTAGAGACTACTTGATGAAGTTTGGATGTGTGTCCCCGCCCAAATCTCATGTTGAAATGTAATCCTCAGTGTTGGAGCTGGGGCCTAGTGGGAGGTGACAGGATCATGGGGGCAGATTTCCCATGAATGGTTTACCACCATGCCCTTAGTGCTGTCCTTGCCATAGTCAGTACTCGCAAGATCTGGTCATTTAAAAGTGGCACCTCCCACTCTCTCTCAGTCATTCTTCCTCTATGTGAAGGGCCTGCTCCCTCTTTGCCTTCTACCATGATTGGATGCTCCCAGAGGCCTCCTCAGAAACAGATGCTTCTATGTTTCCTGTATAGCCTGTACAACCATGAGCCAATTAAACCTCCTTTCTTAAAAATTACTAAGTCTCAAGTAGTTATAGCAGTGCAAGAATGGCTTAATATACATAGCGTACCTTTTTTCATCCTTTTACTTTCAGCCTAAGTATATCATGATATTTGAAGTAGATTCCTTTAGACAACGTATTGTTGGGTTATGTTTCTTTTGGTTGGTTGGTTTTTGTCCAGTCTTCCAATCTGTAATTTAAGTGCTATATTTGGATCACTGATACTTAATATAATTGTTAATATGTCAGAGCTTAAGTCTGCACTTTATTATTGTCATAGAAAGATAAAATAGATCTCAATCAAAAATTAAAATAATTTCGGAGGGCGGAGCAAGATGGCCGAATAGGAACAGCTCCAGTCTCCAACTCCCGGCGCGAGCAACACAGAAGACCAGTGATTTCTGCATTTTCAACTGAGGTACTGGGGTCATCTCACTGGGGAGTGCCGGACAATCAGTGCTGGTCAGCTGCTGCAGCCGGACCAGCGAGAGCTGAAGCAGGGCGAGGCATTGCCTCACCTGGGAAGCGCAAGGGGGAAGGGAATCCCTTTTCCTAGCCAGGCGAAATGAGACACACAACACCTGGAAAATCGAGTAATTCCCACCCCAATACTGCACTTTAAGCAAACGGGCACACCAGGAGACTATACCCAGACCTGGCCAGGAGGGTCCCACAGCCACAGAGCCTCCCTCATTGCTAGCACAGCAGTCTGCAATCTAACCACAAGGCAGCAGCGAGGCTGGGGGAGGGGC
>NW_012114633.1:6790140-6804236 GCF_000951035.1 Colobus angolensis palliatus
TTATGCACATGTACCCTAGAACTTAAAATATAATAATAAAAAAATAAAAAATAAAATAAAATAAATTAAAATAATTTCCTTTTTCTTCCTTTCTACATAATGTTGAGACTGAGTGTTCTCTGCAAGCAGTGACAATGTATTTTATTTCTATATATTTGGCACCATGCATGGTGCCTGGCAAATAGACATTCAATGAGTTTTGTTTAAAAAGAAAAAAAATAGTGAAATCAGTCTTGTAGGAATCTTGTATATTCTCACCAACCCCATAGATAAACTGGCATATGATATGTTGAATTTGCATAAATGCCAAATTTTGCTTTTCAAAGCAGGTATTGCTCTTCATCCAAAACCTGTATACTTTGACGACTTCAGTCCTAAGGTCCTACAGTCTTTTCCCCACATAAGATCCTTTTCTTATATAATCTGGAGAAGCCAGCTCAAGCATGTGAATGAAAGAATATATTCAATTACTCAAATAATTATCTATTTATTCATTCAATACATATTTATACAGGGATATAGCCCCAAGCAAAGCAATTATTGCACCTGGCCTGATCTGGCTTCCAAACTAAAGGAAAAGATAAATATAGAAATATGGAACAGATGCCTAGCCACCAATTAATTACAGACCTTTCACAACTAGGAGGTGCCTCTGAGAGTGCGTAACAGAGGAACCTAGCTCAGACAGGAAAGTCAATGAAAAACCTTTAAAAAAAAAAAAAAAGTGGTATTTAAGCTAATATCTGAAGTTTGAATGTAATTATCCAGGTAATTGGGGTGGGGGATGGGCAGTGCCTGTGTTGGATGTGGTAGTGTTAAAAACCAGAGAAACAACCTGTGTTAAGGTACTGAGGCACAAAACCTGTCACTCCCAAGGTACAGAGAACTGGAGCAGTGATGAAGTGGGAAAGAAGCTGGAGTTGATGAGACTGCAGTAGTGAATCATGCAAAGCCTTACAGGTCACATTATGATTTTTGACTTGGTTCTCAATGTAACTAATGTGTACTTAAAAATAATCATTATAGTAAACAGCATAGGAGGGTAGGGTAGGGAACAATCCCCAAGGCTTTTCTGGGGAGTCTGGATTTCAGAGCATCAAGAATGGACATAAGGAGGCCGGTTGATGTGCTAATATGAGCTAGTGCTAAGAGTTACCTAAGCTAGAGCAGAGGCAGTAAAGATGGGGAAAAATTAACCGAGGAGGAACATATTTAGAAAGTAGACTCCTAAATGGAGTTTGCTGATAGATGAAGAGGAGTGTAGAGCTGGTAGCAAGCACAGTACCAACTACTCTCACTGGCTGCTGGAGCACTTTATTGGTTTTCAGTAACAATAAGGAAGGAAATATTTATTTTGGCTGGCATGGTAGGAAATCAAGAGTCTAGGTTTATTATTAAACTGTGATACCTGTGATATAGCCACATAAAGATATCAAAATAATTGGTAGATATATTCAGGAGTGAGCTCTGGGGAATCTTAGCATATAGATGATATTTAAAGCAACTGGAGTGGATATGACCACCTGGGGGAGCGGAGGCTGAGAAGAGAGTCAGAGAATGTTAAATAGAAAAATAAATTTTGTTTCTACTTTCATGTTTTAGAATGTAAGGATATTTTAATGACATGCATATTATAGTTTCAAATGTTTTATAATATTAATATATAATTTTCAATATAATGTAATTATTAGAGAGCAAATTATTTGAGTTATAGACTTTCTACTATACTACTGATAAGGAGTATTGATAAAGAAGAAAGGGGAGTAAATTGGGCCAAGGTTGTTAGAGCCATGATGGGCCCATGTACCGTCCCTGCATAGCGTCCTGATCTTTAAGCCAGTCCTTACATACAGAAGGGACTGGGATTTGTCAAGGGGTGTCTATATCTTTTTCACCTTCATTTCTAAGTCCTAGATTATTCTCTAAAGCTGCAGCTTTCCAAGCTCAACACATGCTATTATTTATCTTTGGAACATCAGAATGTGCTGAGATACAAATTTCTCCTTTTGGATTTCCAAGTGAAAGATAAATTCTGTAAGATAGAGCTGGTTCTCAGAGTACAGAAATTCTCTCTGCCATTCACTCTTCGTAGTCTCTTGCATTTCCAATGTAATCAGTTATTAATGATACCATAAGAAGTGTGAATCAAAAAAAGAAAAATATGGGTTTCACTGAGATTAGAGATGATATTAATTCCAAAAGCCTGGAACAGCATTGGTGATAAAAATAGCAAGTTAAATTACAGATTTAAATCACTGTAGACTGAAATTACCATTTTGACCCCAAAACAGCTTAGAGACCAAAGATTAATACTTATCTCAGGAGAGAGGAAAAGGTTTAGGTTTTTATAAATGCCTTCTTTGGGAATTACTAACAACCAGGGTAAGCCCTCATCTGCTAAAACTGATTGTGGTTTATAATCAGGCCTGGGGGGATTAGATGACTGGAAAATCATCAGAGCCCATATTAAGATTAACTCAATCTCAGTGACTATCTTTCAGTGGAAGAGCCATGAGGCAAAATGCAGTTTCTGGATTGACTGCCAACAGATTCTGAACAAAGGGTTTTTTCAGGTATAAGGTATTCCCACCTGTTTATTATAGAACAAAACCTAGATATGAATCAATTCCAAGTCATGCGATTTGTCAGAAGATATTTATTACATATTGGCAGCCATTCCACCAACAGAATGGAGAAACTAAGGCTGAAAGAAGTGACCAAGATACGTGCATTCTAAGCAATCACGAATCTTTTACGGGTTTAGAGCCTTCTGGTTGGATTGGTTATACGGCTGTCATGCTTGCTAATTTCACCCATCATATCTGCACAATAACAACAACAAAAAAATCTTCACATGTTAAGAAAACACAACGTTTTTTGAGTCTAAATGTTATTTGAGTTTGAATGTTACCTTTGTTCTCTTATTGAATCCACTTACAAAGGCTTAATTAACCATGGTAGGTTTTCTGACCCCTTTCAGGGGTCAGAGATGCCTTTGAAAATCTCAAAGCACATTGAACACTAGATAATGGCAGATTGTCTAATTAATTTCAGGGTTCCCAGGAACCCCCTATGCCCTTCTATTGGCTCCCTAGAACCTCTGCGTTGCCATGAGGTAGGAGGCAGGACTTGGACACCCCAAACAGAGAACTAGCTAAACCAGGGACAGGACAGAAGCAGCTTTCCATAAGACATGCCCACCAGTGTGCCATGGCAACAACCCAGAGTTACCGCCCCTTTCCATGGCAATGACCCAATAACCCAAAAGCTACTACCCTTCCCTAGAAATCTCTGCATAAACCATCCTTTAACGTATATATAGTTAAAAGTAAGTATAAATGTGACTACAAAACTGCCCAGAGCTGCTACTCTCTGCCTATGGGGTAGCCCTGTGCTGCAGGAGCAGTCACGAAGTTGTAACACCACAGGAGCTGTAACACTGATGGTTTAATCAAGCTGCTGTCTCCTACTCTACCACTGACTCACCACTGAATTCTTTCCCGGGCGAGGCCAAGAACCTTTGCAGGCTAAGCCCCACTTTGGGGCTTGCCTGTCCTGCATCAATAAAGTATAAAGGAATGAGAGTCCTTTACATATACATGGGGGAAAAAAGATTCACTACTTGGGAGGCCCTTCCTGCTCCACGGACTGTTGACTTACCTGACTCCCTCTCTCGTCTCTTGAGCTTCCAAAGTCTTCACTTCCAACATCTTTACATCCTACATTTGCCAAGCTTTATCGGTGCATAGACTTCTCTCCTATTTGAAATAGTATACTACGGTACAGAAGCAATTTTAAAATACACATTCTTTTGACTCCTCTGATTCACAAACTTGAAGCAGTTGGTAGTGAAAGTTTTAGATTATGAACAAGCTCAACCCTTGTCATACTTGCTATGAAGGAAATCAGCAAATTATCCTTAACAGTTTTATCAGACTTTGTAACTGCCAGTGTTACCACAATTTCTTTTAAGGGTGTCTACCTTAAAAGAATGTCTTTTAAGGGTTTCTAGCTTGTGTCTTACACTTTTCAAACACTGCCAGAGCAAAGAACATAAGAGAAGGTCATTTCTACCTCATTCTAGTTCTAAGAGCATATGATTCCAAGAAAGTTTATTATAAAGCATAGATATGAGTATAACCTGGGAAGGGAATACTTTTGTTTTTTTAAAAAAATTATTACATATTTTAATTAACATTAGGCATTGCTTTATTGTAAATAGCATTAGATCAGATTAGCTGTTTCATACAATACTATAAAAATAATGTTTATAGTCAAAATCTGATTAATATAAAGCAAGTGAAATTTTTAGAAGTATTAAGTCATAGCTTTTCTGCTAAACCTCCAGAATTAAACAGCACAAATATATTGAAAAATATACTTCAGGAACTACTTATATTATGAAGAGAAGTTATTTGTCTTTAAATACAAATACTTTGAAAGTACCAGTTCATTTAAATATAAATAAGTAGATGGTTTTTTTTAACTTCAGGTGTACAAACCAAATTAACCATAATCCCTTGCATGACACACCCTTATCACTGATCCACAAATGGTTCGTTTTACTTAAATAGTTAAATAAATTCTACTATGCCCATTATTTTGGTGATATTTTTCCCCTTACACAAAAGCATGTTCTTCATCTATTTCATTCTTACAGTAAATGGATATTTTTCTGGTAATCTTGTTTCAGTCACCCAGACATGTATAAACAAACCCTACTCATGCAAATGTCAAAGAACATTAGCAGCATGTTTCAAGTTTTAAAGAAATTTAATTCATTTAATTATACCGAGCCATAATTTGACATCTTAATTTTTACCCTTTCCCAAAACACAGGAAAGGAGGCAAGGGTGGAATGGGTCACAAACTCCAGGACTTCTGCTGTCTCTAACTCCTGGTTATAGTTAATCCATTAAGAAAAACAGATCACCTGTCTATCGATCCTGTTTCTGTTTGTGTCATGTTCTTATTATTAAAAAACAGAGGAATAGGTCAGTGGGAATAAAAGCATGAACACTGGTTTTATTTTATTTCAGAAAGGACAAAGGATATGGAATTTTATAATGTCTTTGGAGCCCAGGGTCCTCACAGCATGAGCTATGAGTTAAAGCTGAACATTTCTACCAGTTGACTGGTCAACTGCTTACGTAAAGACCAGCTAGCATTTGGATCCACACATACGAATTGCTGTTGGTTTAGCCAAGTAAATGTTCTACATCTCAGCAGAGCCAACAAGTGAATTAAAAATACGTAATTTGGCTGGGCACAGTGGCTCATGCCTGTAATCCCAGCTACTTGGGAGGCTGAGACACGGTAATTGCTTGAACCCAGGAGGCGGAGGTTGCAGTGAGCTGAGACTGCACCACTGCACTCCAGCCTGGGGGACAGAGTGAGATCCTGTGTCTATATATATATAATTTATAAATGATATTTCTTTACTGAACAGGAACAAAACTGAACTAAGTACAAGAAGTGATTATACTGGCAAATGAAATATTAACTTAAATGTTATATTATTCCCTAAATTGTTATGATATAGAAATCTGCTTGAGGAAAAAAAAAAGCATATTAAATAGAAATTGAAATGTCACATATAAATGAAATTAATTTTAAATCTTACTTTCTGTGTAAGATATAGAACCTTAATGTGGAGAACTTTGGCATTATCAGCTCAAGATTTGAAGAGTAATACATGACTGAAGCATGCTATAATTCTGGTTCACTAGGTCCCTGAGGCATATTTGACACATTAATAATGATGGAAGGTGATTACCATTTCCCTGACACTCGCTGCCCTGCATGAAATGGCACTCTCAATCACTCACTCATTTTAGGCCCAAATAAACTGGCCTTATATTCACAGGCATTATTAACAAGAATGTAAGAATATAGCCTAGTCATTGTGACATGAACAATCATAAAAGAAAAAAAAATTAAATGGCACAGAACCTGATATGTCTTGGACATGTGAATTGTGCTGATGCAAAAGGCCAATTAAAGAGGCATCTCCAAACAGAATCTTCAAAGCAAACAGAGCTGTTTTCTTACACTTACACAGTTATATAGCAATTAATGTTTTGGTCAACAGACCACATATATGACAGTGGTGGTCCCATAAGAGTATAATACCATTTTTACTTTGCCTTTTCTATGTTTAGATACACAAGTACTTAAAATTGTGTTACAAGTGCCTACAGTATTCAGTAGAGTCACATGCTGTACAGATTTGTTGCCTAGGAGTGATAGGCTATAACATATAGTCTAGGTGTGTAGTCGGCTATACCATTTAGGTTTGTGTAAGTACACTCTATGGTGTTCACAGAATGACAGTCACCTAATGACGCATATTTCAGAAAATGTCCTTGTTGTTCAATAATGCAGGACTGCATTTTACTACCACACATACCTTTCATGGTTTTAGACTCTTCCAGGTAAGTATTTCAAGGCAAACTTTACCAACAGCAAATGGAAAATAGTGTATCCATTTCCTAGCTAAGGCAACTTGGGCAAAAGGAAATTAAGAAACATTACACTAAGCCAAGTAAATGAATGACAACAATACCAGAGCTAACCTAGTCAGACAGACATTGAGAGAGAATCAAGTTCCATATTTATATACTTGGGGGAAGAGCTTTATTGTAGAAAAATAATTGGTACAGTTTCTACTTACTCACATTAAGAACACTATAAAGCTGCTACTAAAACAAACTGGACTCAAATTCAACACAATAACATATGTGTTATCAACACCAATAAATAACTCCTTTTGGTTATTAAAATCCTGGAAAAAAATCATTATTACCCCATCTGGGAATATGGCCTTTGAGGCATGATTACTTGGTTATTTCGAATCCCACTTTTCCTGTTGATTTTTCAAATTCCTTGAACAGAAAAAAGTAAGTAAATAAGTGCTTTCATGGATGGGAGATTTAAGTGGCTACCAAGGGCAGGAGAAAATAGTGAGATGTAGGACAAAAAGTACAAAGTAGCAGATATGTAAGATGAGTAAGTCTAAAGACCTAAGGTACAGCATGAGGACTATAGTTAGAATATTGTACTGTATACTGGAAATTTGGTGAGAGTAGATTTTGGTGGTGTTATCACACCAAGAAAGGTAACTATGTGAGAGGATGGATATGTTAATTTGCTTGACTATAGTAATTATTTCACTATGTATAAGCCTATTAAAATATTCTGTTGTTATAACAGATACAATTAAAAAATAAAGTTAGCCAGGTACGGTAGCTCACATCTGTAATCCCAGCACTTTGGGAGGCTGAGGTGGGCAGATCACCTGAGGTCAGGAGTTCAAGAACAGCTTGGTCAACATGGTGAAACCCCGTCTCTACTAAAAAAATACAAAAATTAGCCAGGCATGGTGGCAGGCACCTGTAATCCCAGCTACTTAGGAGGTTAGGCAGGAGAATCACTTGAACCTGGGAGGCAGAGGTTGCAGTGCGCTGAGATTGCACCACTACACTCCAGTCTGGGCAACAGAGCAAAAGTCTGAATGAAAAAAAAAGTTAAAAAGAAGTTTAAATTAAGTTATTTTAAGAAAAAGCATACAGTAATACTATACATTACATTTCATTATTTTTAAAGTAATCATCTTAAGAGAGGTAAGTTCCACCTACATAGAATATTGGGGAACAAAAACATTTTTCACTTCAAAAGTATATCAGTTGGTCAAACAATTCCACTCCTAGGCATTTATCCAACAGATATGAAAACATGTACACACAAAAAGATTTGTATAAGAATGTAGCAGCTTCATTCAGAATAGCTAAAACTGGAAACAACCCAAATACCCATCAACAGAAAAATCAATAAACTGATCTGTGGTAATTCATACAATGGAATACTATTCAGCGATAAAAAGGAATAAACTGCTAAATGTGCTACAAAATGAATAAAATCTATGGAAATTATACTAAGCTAAAGAAGCTGGATACATGCTATTTGATTCCATTTTGTGAAATTCTATAAAATGCAAAATTAATCTATGATGAAAACAAAATCAACACAGCAGACATCGCCAGGTGAGGGACAGGAATTCCCTAGGAAGGGGCCATGAGGAAACTTTCTAAGGTGATATAAACATCTATATCTCAATACGGTGATGTTTACATGGGTATATCTATTTGTCAAGAGTATATAGTAAAATATGTACAATTCATATATGTACATTTTACCTCTAAAAGGACCTATTAAGAAAAAAAAAAAAAAAACAACCCAGTCCACACTACCCAAAGCAGTTTACAGATTCAATGGAATCTCTATCAAAATACCAATGGCATACTTCACAGAAATAGAAAAAAAAAAAAACCCTAAAATTTATGTGGAACTACAAAAAGCTCCAAATAGCCAAAGCCATCCTGAGCTTTAAAAAAAAAAAAAAAAAATTGGAGAAATCACATTGCCGGACTTGAAATTATACTGCAGAGCCATAGTAACTAAAATAGCATTGTAACTGGCATAAAAACAGACACAAAGACCAATGGAACAGAATAGAGAACCCAAAATTAAATCTATTCCTCTACAGTGAACTCATTTTCAACCAAGTTGCCAAGAACACACATTAGTGAAAGGACAGTCTATTCAATAAATAGTGCTGGGAAAACTGGATATCCTTATGCAGAAGAATAAAACTAGACCCCTATCCCTCACCATATACAAAAATCAAATCAAAATGGATTAAAGATTTAAATCTAAGACCCCAAACTATGAAGCTACCACAAAAAAACACTGGGGAAATTTTCCAGGACATTGGTCTGCACCAAGATTTATTGAGTAATACCCTATAAGCACAGGCAACCAAAGCAAAAATGGATAAATGAGATCACATCAAAAGCATCTGCAAAGGAAACAATTAACAAAGTGAACAGATAATCCATAGAATGGGAGAAAATATCTGCCAACTATCCATCTGACAAAGGATTCATAACCAGAATATATAAGGAACTCAAACAATTCAATATGCAAAAAATCCAATAATCCTATTTAAAAGTAGGCAAAAGATGTACATAGACATTTCCCAAAAGAAAACATACAAATGGCAAACAGATATATGAAAAGGTGCTCAACATCACTGATCATCAGAGAAATGCAAATCAAAACTACAATGATATCTCATCTCATCCCAGTTAAAATGGCTTTTATCCAAAGACAGGCAATAAGAAATGCTGATGAGGATGTGGAGAAAAAGAAACCCTTGTACACCACTGGTGGGAATGTAAATTAGTACAACCACTATGGAAAATAGTAGGAGGTTCCTCAAAAAATTAAAAATAGAGGTACCATATGATTCAGCAATACCGCTGTTAGGTATATACCCCAAAGAAAGCAAATCAGTATATTGAAGAGATATCTGTACTGCCATGTTTATTGCAGCACTATTCACAATCGCCAAGATTTGGAAGCAACCTAAGTGTCTATTAACAGATAATGGATAAAGAAAACGTGATACATATACACAATGGAGTACTATTCAACCATTAAAAAGGATCAGATCCTCTCATTTGCAACAACATGAATGGAACAGGAGAATATTAAGTGAAATAAGCCAGGCACAGACCAACTTTGCATATTCTTACTCATTTGTGGAAACTAAAATGTAAAACCATTAAACTCATGGAGATAGAGATTAGAATGATGGTTATCAGAGGCTGGGAAGGGTATTGGGAGGGGAGAAAAAGTGGGGATGGTTAATGAGTATAAAAATATAGTCAGAATGAATAAGATCTACTACTTGATAGCACAACAGGGTAACTGTAATAAACAATAACTTACTGTATATTTTAACATAACTGAAAGTGTAATTGGAATGTTTACAACACAAAAGATAAATGTTTGAGGTGATCAACACCTCATTTACCCTGACGTGATAATTATTCATTTTATGCCTGTATCAAAATATTTCATGTAGCCCATAAGTATATACACCTACTATGTTCCCATAAAAATTAAAAATTAAAAACAAATCCCACATAGTGGAAACAGGTAGAAATATGGGTGAAACAACAATGGCAGAATTTTGACCATTGTTAAAGTTGGGTGACAGGTATAGGCTTTTATTACACTATCCTGTTTACTTTCTATATATTTAACATCTTGCAAAATAAAAAATTTAAAAATAGATATCACTGAAATATGCAATCAAAAATTATCACACCATGAAAATATGCCTCTCAAGAAGCTTTCTCTGTACCGAAAAGACATTTCTATAATCCCTGGAGATCCCCTGTGTCTCTGCTTCACATGGAGAATTTTAAACGGAGCTCATTATTTTCCCCAGCTCCTCTCGCCCTCAACCCCAGGATGCCTCCCATCTAATGGGCCATCAGAATGAGTATAATACGGTTGTACCAACTACCACTAGCCCCCAAATTAATTCTTCTCAGCACCCTCAAATATTTATTTCTAACAAATATGGGTACAGATGGAGAAATAAGAGCTGTTGTATACACTGGAGAAAACGATTTGATGGATACCAACCTTAATCTTTATTTTCACTGCTCTCTGAAGATGGTGTTTTTGTAAGTTAATGAGAAAATGGAAATGTACTTTTGTTGATTTTTAAAAAATTTTTCACATTTAAGTTTTTTTGTTTCATCTTGCTTTCTTGTTTCTCAGAAATATAAAGAGGTATAAATTTTTAGAAAAATAAAATCCAGAGAATACTAAGCAAGGGCAATGGTGAATTTCTCTACTATGGACTGATAAGGCTTAGTCATATATCAGTCATTTAATGTGTCATATTCATTTTCTAAATTTTTCCTGAGAAAAGACCTACAGTTTTTCATATGGTACGTCCAAAGAATCAGAAGCATCATACAGACGTAAAGAATGAACTCAAGCTCAATCACAGCTATTTAAAGGTATAATATACTAAAATCCTCCTAGGTCATAAGAGGATTAAGTATACTCAGGTAAAGAATTATGGTTCATGCTTGTAAACCCAACATTTTGGGAGGCTGAGGTGGGAGGATTGCTTGAGCCCAGAGTTCCAGAGTTTGAGACTAGCCTGGGCAACAAAGCAGGACCCTATCTCTACAAAAAATAAAAAAATTAAAAATTAGCTGGGCGCAGTGACATGCACCTGTAGTTCAGCTATTCAGGAGGCTGTGCCCAGGAGGTTGAGACTGAGTTGAGCCATGATCACACCACTGCACTCAACCATGTCTCAGAAAAAAAACCCAAAATTCTTGATAGAACCTAATAAGTAGGCCCAAGTACTGGTATCAATCAGTTTTCTGTAGTCGGCATAAGATAAACACTGATATTAACTAAAATTAAAGATCCAAAATTATATACTTTACAATTTCTACTTACAAATTTTACTACATAACATTTATTTTTATAAATCCCCTGCTAAACTCCAATGGAGAGTTTCTCCAATGAAGAAGAATACTGAGAAAGTGAATTCATTCATTCATTCATCCATTCAACAAATGGTTGAATGTCTATGGGTACCAACCAGGTGCTCTTCGAGATATTAGAAATGTAGCAGTGAACAAAACAAAGTCCACGCTTTCACAGAGCTTATGTTCTATCAAGAGAAAACAGGCTTATTAGAACAGCTGAGAACAATGAGTACCATGGAGGAGAATGAATCCTGGTAAGAGCAAAAAGGATGTGCAGATCACTATTTTAAACACCTGGTCAGGAAAAGGTCTCTCAGTTACTGAGACACTTGAGCAAACCTGAAAAATGTGAAGTTCCAGAATTCCAGGCAGAGAAAATGGCAAGCGCAAAGGCCAAACACTTGGGTCCACTTGCAAGCTAAAGAAAATAGAACTAGTGTGGCTACAGTGGAGTGAGTTAGGGTAAGGGCTAAAGGAGATGGGAGAAAAGGAGGATACAAAGGATCTAGACACTGGTAGGCCATTTTCCCGATCTGGGCATCTCGTATGAGAGAGACGGGAAGCCATTGGAGGACTGTGAGCAGAAATGATCCTATTTAATTTTTTTTTTTTTTTTAAAGATGCCTAGCTGTGTGAGGAGAACAGACAGTAGGGAAACAAAGGTTGACACAGGAAGACCAGTTCAATGGAGAGATCACAATGCATTCAAAGGAATATTTTAACTTCATTTGTCTATAAGCTGTGTTGCATTATAAGACTCGATATTGCAATAACTAAAACAGCAGTCAATTGAATTGCTCCCTTGTTTGCCACTGGCTTGGGTAATTAGAATTTTTGAGGAAGAAGAATCATCATAAGTTACTTTTCAGGTTCTAGTTTGATCTATTGAATAGTGTGGTTCCTTTATTCAATCTAATAAGTAAATAAAACAAAAACTGCTAATTTCCCAGACAATCATCTTTTTCAGAATATTCCCTCACAAATATCAGAAAGCAAACATTTTAATTTGCATGCTTGATTCAGGTTTCATATTATTGCAGTTATTCATAACCCTAATCACAACATATATGTATTAGAGTAGCCAAAACTCATTTAATATTCCTGAAAGGTACATTGAAATAAAAATATACTGCAAACCATAAAACCCACCAACACTCTCCCAGACTTCTGCTTCATAGTGAATTTATGAAATATCTCTATTAATGAGGCCAATCAATCTGATATATCCAATTTCCTTAAGTTCAGCGAACGGCATGTCTAACAGTAGCCTCACCCAAACCACGTTATCACTTTCAGTTATTAAAAGCTGGGTAGGAAAACCACCATACACTTTACCTTTCAAGACTTTTAGCCACACTTGAGTGTTACTAATTGGTTTCAGAGGGTGTCAGAAACACATGCTTTCCTGCACACTTTGGTGATTTCATTCTATGCTCAGAGCACTCTGATAAATTAAATCATCCTGCCTGTGTCATGAATCGCAGTTGGCATGCCTGTGTACTGCTTTTTGATGATGAGCAAGCAATACAAAACGTGATGCTGATTCCACTCTTTAAAATCTCATTTTCAGTACTCATATAGTGTTACCAGGCAGGATTTTAAAACAAAAACGAACGTCATAATAAAATTCACTTTGGTTTCACAAAATCTAAGCCCTCGTGCCAGAAAATTGGAGGCTTTTTTTTCTTTCCAAATAGCAGACAGAATCTACATCCAGGAAGCGAAGTGGGTTGGGGGGTAGGGAGATGCAATATACATGGATAATCCAGCTATTTGCTTACCGATGGAGCTGTAATGGGGGTAGAGGGAGAAACTGCAGAACTGTTACAGCCACCTATACCACAGCCGTATTTCTGCACCTTCATTGAACAGTGTCAAGAATCTGCCTCATTTAAGTTCTACTAACAAGTAAGGAGATTTCCCTCTCCAAGGATAGGCTTTTGCTGTACTAATACCACTCCAGACTTCACCATATGTATCCCCCTCTCCTTTTCCCTTTCCTTCAATTACAAACTCCGTTTTGCTTCATCTTATTGTACTAAAAGCATTATTTGCAATAAGATGAACCCTTAAACCCTTCCTGGGGTAAGGAGAAAGAGAAATAAATAATAAAATAAATCAAGATTTCTCTCTTCATGGCTAAATTTAAATATAGCAGGCATGGAGAAATGGTGAAAAGGGATGTGTGGGTGTCCATGGCGAGATTTCTCAGTCTTTAGGAGAGAAAAGGATAGAGAACAAAATGCTTAAGGCATTTAAGAACGTGTGTGTGTGTGTGTGTGTGTGTGTGTGTGTACAGTCATTCCCAGGGCGGAGGATAGAATTCAGGAAGAAGGGAGGGAAAAGAAAAAGATAATCAATCCAGGCAGTCACCCACCCCCAGCCTTCCCGACCCCTCTCCAACCCACTGCAGTGCTCTGAGCTGCCCAGAAAGCTCATTACCCGAAGAGCAGATTCCCTACACCAGATCAAGGGACCAAAGGCTGTGTAGCCAGTCTGGGGCGAGAGATCGGGAGGGATGGTGACAGGAACGAGGATGGGAATGGCTAGGGAAGGGGCGAGGAAGCCGGCAAGGCCCTAAGAGATCGCCGGCCGAGACTGCAAGGCCGGGCTGGGCAGCCAGGACCTACCTGGAACCGTCAAGGTGGACGTTGCCCCAGGCACCTCTGGCCTCTCTTCCTCAGCCTCCTCCAGCTGCTTTTGCTGCTGCTGCTGCTGCTGCTGCTGCTG
>NW_012114633.1:6804636-6831658 GCF_000951035.1 Colobus angolensis palliatus
CCCGCGCCCGGCAGCCACCTGGGGCCGGGCTGCTCCGAGAGGACGCGGATGCTGGGGCTGCAGCCCGGGTGGAGGGCCCTAGGGGAAACAGAAAGGGGAGGCCTTCTGGGAGCTGGTAGACCCTCACAGTCTCCACTTCCCACTGAGGCACGGGGAAGATTTGCAGAGAGTGGAATAAAATTCCCTCCACCTGAGCCCAAAGTAGCAGGGAAGGTGGTATATTGATTACTCCCATCCAGCACATAATGTGACACCAACGGATCAAAAGGCCAGGATCTCAACCAAATAGGCTTTGCTGCATCACCGCCATCAATGGTTAGCTAGAAGTTAAACTGCAGCGCGCCAGATTTTGACTAAACTTCTTTTCTCTACCCTAGTGGGAATTTCTTTCCATGTCATAAAATATTCTTAATTACATTTTGTCTAATTCTAGCCTACCCTTTTCATTTGTTCAAAAAAAAAGAAAAAAAAATCTTACTAAATACTAGTTGCTTACCATGCACCAGCATTTCCTCAGGTGTTTGGAATAAGTAAAATACAATCCCTGCATTCCAGGAGCTCATCATCTATTAGGGGAGAGGAACACAGAAACAAATTAGAACCCAATGTGGTGCTACAAACAGAAAAGCAGTATAAGTCCAGACGTCTCAGAATCGGAAGAAAATATCTCGTGTATGTAGGGGCTATGAAACACCAGGGGAGGTAGAATATAAAAAAAAGTAAGACTTCTACGCGGGAGAAATCAGGAATGTGGAAGTGTGTGTGTGTGAAGCCCAGAGGTGTGTAAGCACAGTGGGCTTGGAAAAGGGTGACCAATTATTCTAATGGAGGAATGACAGTGTTTTAGATTGAAGAGCAGAGTGGAGACCAGGTCATTAAAAAATAATAGTAATAACAAAGATTTCTGTAGTACTTGCTGCGTGCTTAAGGACTTAACATTTGTTAACTTCTGGAATAAACTTAGATGCTGTATACAGAAATTGAAATTTACACTGTAGATGATAATGAAAGAAATTAATCAGGGAAGAA
This sequence comes from Colobus angolensis palliatus, assembly GCF_000951035.1. Lineage (NCBI taxonomy): Eukaryota > Metazoa > Chordata > Mammalia > Primates > Cercopithecidae > Colobus > Colobus angolensis. The sequence continues at coordinate 6,805,666 of NW_012114633.1, forward strand.
ACTTGCTACCAGTTGTGCATTTTAGAAGAATCACTTTGCTCTCAGTATGGCAGATGAATTAAAGGGGGATAAATTGGAAGAGAAGATGCCAGTTTAGAGGTGTTTGCCAAAACCCATGAGGAGATGCCAAAGGTCATTGAAACTGAAAAGGAAAAGAGTAGGAGACACTAAGACTACAATAAACAGATATGGTTAATTGGGAAGAGGAGGAGATGTGCCTAGTGTGAACACCTAAATTGACAAATTGAGATCTTAGATGGCTGCTTATGACCTTATCAACATTAACTGGCCTAGAGTAATGAGCCCTGGCTTGTTCAGTTGTGGTCTCTTTGTATTTGGAGTACCTGTGGGACATCTCATAGTGCAATATAAATGTCATCTGCTGTGACATCACCCCATTTACCATCGTAGTTCATTGTCCTTTTCCACCCTCACCATTCTTACCTTGTCCCTCCCCATGTTTTCAATATGCTGGAAAACAACAAACTTCTCAGTACTGGAAAAGTATTTTTTGGTTAAGCAGATGAAAATGGTGTATATATAACTAATGGTTTAGATGTTTTGTCCCTTCCAAATCTCATATTGAAATGTGACCTCCAATGGTGGAGGTGGGGCCTAGTGGGAGGTCTTTGGTTCATAGGAGAGAATTCCTCATGAATGGCTTGGTGCGCTCCTCATGGTAATGACTGAGTTCCTGCTCTGAGCTCACAAGAGATCTGGTTGTTTAAAAGTGTGGCAACTCCCTTCTCTCGCTTGCTCCCTCTCCTATCATGTGACACTCTGGCTCCCTTTCACCATCCACCATGATTGTAAGCTTCCTAAGGTCTCACCAGAGCAGGTGCCGGCGCCACAGTTCCATCGTACAGCCAGCAGAACTGATCCAAAGTAAACTGCTTTTCTTTATGTCACTGGGCTGACATAAAGAAAATGGACTGACACAATAACCATAAATAAAATAACAATAGGCATTTTGCATAAATTATCTCATTATATCTTCAGATCATCTCTGGAAATTAGCTCTCATTATCCTATTTAGCAAATGGAAACACCGGAGATCAGAGAGGCTCTGTGTCTTGCCAGAGGCTACATTTACAGTGTGTGACTTTACCTTTCTGCACCATTTGAGACTTCTGCTGTGAGTTTGTATTGCTTTTTTAGTGATTTTTAAACAAAAATTAGGTATGTGGACCACATAATTTTGGGGAAAATAGACACTAAAGTGAGGCCACTCACACTAAGCATCATTCTTCCATCAGGACTTTCTTTCCCTGGTCTGTGTGAGGCAGGAGAGGCAACAAGTTTCCATCAGTTTCGTCAAGCTGTTTTTATTGCAATCTCTTCCAAGTTACCTCTGCTCCTGGAGAGAAGAAAGGAGAAAATGGAAATGGCTCCAAAAACCTGACTGGTGGATGAGAAGGAAAGGAATGCTGCCAGGATTACTGTCATCCTGCCTTGGGGTAGCCAAGTTATTTTTAATATAGTAGAAGCAGATCTTCTGGAGGAAAAGCCAGTGGGTCATGGACCCCAGTAGAGGGTGGACATCAAATCTTTCACTACTATGGACTGTTTCAAGAGATAAGTGTTGTCAATCAAGAGTATTTAAATGGTTTTTAAGTGCTTCATTATTTGTGTAGTTTATGCTTAATTTCTGTGCAATATAAAAAGCCATATTATCCGATGCAATTGGGGCTAGTACTTGGCAAATGAAAAACATTCATCAAGAGACCAAAGTCAATACATCCTAAATATATCTTAAACCACCTATTTTACCCGAGATAAATAAATACATATTCGTTCACGAATCTTTTGATGTAGGGCCAAGAATTTTTCTTTGAGTATTCAACCACATCCTAGAGTTGGAAGTCATAAACCACAATTATGATACACCACTATAATTTGCAGGTTTAGTTTAAGTGGAAGTTCTCAAAGACCCTTGCCATACAATCAGAGTGCCAAGTCATTCTATGTTCAATTTTTTTCCCAAGCTTGTAGGATTTTCTCACATACTTAGTATTAAACTTAGATTTTATTTTATTTTATTTTATTTTATTTTATTTTTTGAAACAGAGTCTCACTCTTGTCTTCCAGGCTAGAGTGCAATGGAACAATCTTGGCTCACTGCAACCTCCACCTCCCTGGTTCAGGTGATTCTCCTGCCAGCCTCCTGAGTAGCTGGGATTACAGGTGCATGCCACCACACCTGGCTACTTTTTGTATTTTTAGTAGAGTAAAAATACAATGTTGGCCAGACTAGTCTTGAACTCCTGACCTCAGGTGATGCGCCCTCCTTGGCCTCCCAAAATGCTGGGATTACAGGTGTGAGCCACCACACCTGGCCTACACTTAGTTTTAATAGGAAAAATTTACTTCTTTCAAATCCATATTGTATATATTCCTTATCACACGTATAACTGGCAAAAAAAGAGAAAAAGTTTGTGAAAAATATAACTGACTTTTGGCACAGGCATAACCCAATGATAGGAGTAAACACAGGCAGACATTCAGGAAGATGTAAGCTGATAACTACTTTGCCCTAAATGTTAGTCTGTGTGTTTTACAAAGGAATGAAAAATGCCAGTTAATCCAGCAAGTTATTTTCAGGTACATAGTCCATTGTAAAGTTTATGCTAAACACAATGTAATCACTGATGTTAGAAACTCATCATTTTTAAAGAATGCCCCAAGAACCATCAGAAAGCAAAGCACAATACTATACACATATAATTCTGCCCCACTTAAAACCTGCTGGTACCTCCTCATTACTCTTAGCACAAATCCAAAATTCGTAACATTATTTACAAAGCCCTTTGCAATATGTCCCCTGACTACTTAGGTTCAGGTTCATTTTAAAAATTTTCCTGCACACACACACACACACACACACACACACACACACGGGAGGTTCTTCTGTTCCTTTGAACTAGATTTGAGTTGCCCCTAGACCTTAAATATGTGATTTTTCCCTGCCTAGAAGTCTACTCCTTTACCTGTTTAACTGACAAGTTCCCCTAGAGCCAGAAGGGTTCAGGTTAGATATTACTTCCTCCAGGATTCATTCCCTGACACCCTTAGTTTGATTAGGTGCCACTGCTATGAGCTTGCATGGCAACCCGTATTTCCTGTTTTGATCTTATTATTTAAAATGGGCATTTACTTGTCTGTATCCTCACCACTAGCCCCACAAGAGCCAGGACCATTATGCTCACAGCTGTGTCAGCAGCTCCTACCGTGATACCTGACATTGCTTGTTTGATTGATTACTTGGCTGAATAAATCAATAAAATAATTTTAAGAGGCAGAACTGTTGGTTAAGGGTGGAGAATCATGGCAACAGACTGCTCTGGTATCAACTACTCACAAGTGATGTAATTTACATGAGTTTCTAGGCCTCAATTTCCTCAACTGATAGGGGAAGAAATAATAGAAACTAAAGGAGCTAACAAAATAAAATAACATGTGAAATACTTAGAATTTCTGCCCAGAGGAAGTCTTCGGTAAATGTTAACTGTTATTTCTTTTGTTAAACTTGTATATGATTGTTCTGTTTTGTTTATAGGTATCTTATACATATATACAATTTCTAGATCATGATGTTCACCTGAAGATAAAAAGAAAAAAATTAAAAACAAAACAAAATGCATGTTATATGCAATCACTTCTCATTTTTCCCGGTAGTCAATGTTCTATTAAGTCACCATAAACATTGAATTAGCAAATACTGAACCATTCTTCCTAGGGGAACTACCAAATTATGTTCCTGTGAATCTCTCATCACAAGATTTTTGTCAACAGATCAATATATAACCTTGTTTATTGTTTCTGTTTAAAGACAGCATGTTTATTATATATATTGTTGGTTCAATAACATTGAACTCATAGACAATAGCACTCTAAACAAAGCTTACCTAACACTTGTATTTTTGCCTATAAGGCACATCACAGCCTTCTGGTACTTAGGAGCACTAGACAGCACTCCAGTATTATACTGGAGATCCATTTTAAACAATAAAATCACCAGGAAAAAAGCACACAACTGTGAAAAATATGGTGCTAAAGAGACCACAGAAAGGACGCATTTCCACTTTAAGAGCTGAACAAGAAGGAAGAGCGTCTTGTTTGACCTCAGCTGGGAATGTTCATGTTGGGCGACTCCATAGCTGCATGCAACAGAATGTAGTTAGAGCCTTACTTCACATCATTTACAAAAATTAACTAAAATTGGATCAAGGACATAAATACAAGAACTAACATAGAACTCCTAAAAGAAGTATAGGGATACATTTTTGTGATGTTGGATTCAGCAATAATTTCTTAGATATGACACCAAAGGACAAGCAACAAAAGAAAGAAAAATACATATATTGAATTGTATCAAAATTAAAACATTTCTGAATCAAAGGAAACTATCACGAAAGTGAAAAGACAACCTACAGAATATAAAAGGAAGTCTTACAACTTAAAACAAAATAACAAAAAACACAACAATATTTAAAACGGGTCATAGGACTTGAATAGTCATTCTTTTCAAAGAAGATATAAAAATGGCCAATAAGCACATGAAAAAATGCTGAACATCAACAGTCATTAGGAAAATGCAAATCAATCACAATGAGATACAACTTTACACTCATTAGGATGGCTATAATTTTTTTTAATGGAAAACACGTGTTGGCAAGGATGTGGAGAAATTGGAACCCTCACACATTGCTGGTAGAAATGTAAACTGGTGCAGCTGCTGTGGAAAACAATTTGGCAGTTCCTCAAAAACTAGACTAAAATTAAGGGTTATAGCAGGGAAGAAATGGAACTATGTGTTGGAAAATGGAGATTAGGGAAGAATAAGGAAGAGAAGTTGATCAACAGGAAGCAGGTGGTTGGTTAGGCAATCATGACAAGTAAGAGGTCTGAGAGCTCATTGTCCAGATGCCACGATCTGTTAAGTTTCAGTTCCTTGATACTCTCTGGGAGGCCGGCTGGTGCTTTCCTGAGAAAGGAACTCAGATAACACAAATGTAAATTTTTCAAGTTTTAAAACTGGTAGGGTCGATTTCTATGTTTATTAAAAATAAACCATAAATATCAGTTCTATGGGACAAATGACCTCGTTTCAGTAGACATAAAAATACCCCTCAAAGATGTACATGAGGTAACTCATAGAAGCTGTGAATATGTTACCTTACACATAGTTTGGACTTTAAAATCCAAAGTGCCTTAAAAGGATTTGTCAGCAATGTAAAACTAATTTATCATTCAATACATGATAAAGTAATGAAGCTTATCCAGTGACAAGACTGCATGCAACTAGGAGAGGATAGAGAATTGGTAGGGAGAAGAGCTGGATTTGGAGAATTAAAAGTGAGAAGATGGGATTATTTCTGTATGGTAAATAAACCAGATTCTCAGTTCTGTCGTTGAATCACTGCTATACTGTAGCTGCTTTAGGGTTCCCTTGAAAGGCTAGGGCTGTCCATTGGAAATAAAGTAAAATTAATTACTAGTATGTCATCTCTATCTGTTGGGAATCATTAAATACCTGTGGAATGATTGAGAGAAGACCTTTCTGGTTCAGTTTGTGCTAGTAATTTAGCACCACATGGTGGTGAAGTGGTTGGTTCTGGTTTAATAGTCAAGGTGCAAGTCAGAAAGTCAAAACTGGTATTACAAAATAGGAAATTTACCTATTTAATAATTTTTTTCCTTTTTATTTCCTCACTAAGGTATACTGAAAAATTCAAAATTACTGATTTGTCTCCAGAAGAGGTGATAATATCCCTGAATTTTAAAGATGTTTATGTCACTTATAATCTTAAAAACAACTTTATCTGCATTGTTCAAAGATGGAAAAAAAGTATAAGCCACCAGAATTTTCTATGAAAAATTTACCATGTACCATACACAAGATCAAAAATAATTTCTATTACTCTGGTGAAGAGCATAATTCTCCAAATTGAAAACTACTAATAATAATGTAGATCAGTTGACACTTTTTGAATAACTTAGTGGTAACTAATTAACATTCTGAATACAGGATTAACTAAAAAGTAACCCCTAAAGACTCCATTTTAACACCTAATATCTGAGAAAGGAAGTAAAATAACTTTGAGATTAATTACTTTGAAACAAAGTAGGCATTTAAAAATAATGTGAAGGTAAATTACTATGTAATGACCAAAGTCAAAACCTAAATACTACTTTTATTAAAACCGATTATATATTTGTCATGCTTCAGGAAAATAGGGTTGACAAGGAAATGGTATGAAAGGGACCATAGGCAAATAACTTTCTAGGAAAGTCAGAATACTTTAGAGAGTGAATAAAACATTACTTGGAAAAATATTGTTGTTGCACCAATTGATATTCGGGCATTGCAACGTATTCATTAGACAACAGCAATTCTATTTTATGAGCTATGTTTAGTAATCTAGGTAATGTTGCACAGCAGAAAGCATACTGGACCAGGAATTTGAATGTGTAAGCATTAGTCCCAATTCTGCTAGTAACTGCCTTGGCCAAGTAACGAATTCTCTCGGCATTGTTAACATTAAGAAGGGGTGGAGTCAAACTTCTTTTAACTTATGACTTTTAGGAGTTTGACCTTGATATGCCTAAAAGTTGTCCTGTTTAGGGTTCACTGAGCTTCCAGAATTGTAGGTTGCTATTTTTTTAATCAAATTTGGAATTTTTGACTTCAAATAATTTGTCTGCCCCATTCTTTCTCTGAGACTGCTTTTCCACCTAGTTAGGTTGTCCCACGAGTCATGGAGGCTATTATTATTTTTTCTTTTTTATCCACTCTGTGCTTCAGTTTGGATAAATTCTGTTGATCTAAATTCATTGATCTTTTATTCTATGCTACCCTACTCTACTTTTGATCCCCCCTCCAATGGATTTCTGATTTCAGATATTACTTTTAATCCTAAAATATTCATTCAAGTGTATTTAATTAGTTTCCCAATCTTTCCTGACATGCCCATCCCTTCATCCATAATATTCATGTTTTCCTATAGACTTTTGAGGATTTTCGCCATAGTTATTTAAAGTCATGTCAGCTATGGGTACACAAAGGCATAGAGAATGGACCCTGGAGATTCAGAAGTGGGGAGGGTGAGAGGGAGTGAGGGATAGCAAACAACACATTGGGTATGATGTACACTGCTCGGGTGAAGTGTACACTCATATCTCAGACTTCACCACTGTACAATTCATCCATGTAACCAAAAACCACTTGTACACCAAAAGCTATTGAAATAAAAACAAATTGAAAGATAAAATATTTTTCAATATAAAAATAACAAAAAAATAAAGTCACGTCTGCTAAATTGTTTGTGGGTCTGTTTCTATTGACTGATTTTTCTCAAAACTCTGGGTTATATTTTCTCACATTTTCCCATTTCTTCCCATTCTTCCCCACCCTCCTCCCCTCCACAACACTGTGAATGATACATTGCAGAGTCTCTAAGTTGTGTCATCTTCCCCTGAAAGTAAGTCTTTACCAGCAGTCAGTTAAATTACAAGTGTATCATAAACTTGGGGAAGCTTGGTTTTATGGTTTGGTAGGGTGGGCCTGTTTTGGCTTTGCCCTTCATCCTAGGGGGAATTAATTAATCTTAATTAATTCTGTACTACTTATTCCTAAGGCATAGATCCAATGGGGTTTCAATGGAAAGATAGGTTTTTCTAAGCCCTGTAACTGAGTAAGACTTGAACTTCCATCTCTTGTTTCTCGTGCAGTGGACAGTAGTAGCTGGAATAACTGCTCTGTTCTTTCAGCTCTGCCTCTGTTTTTTTCTTCTGGGCCCCTTATAGCCTCACTCAGTGCTGGGTTCAGCCAAGGATTTGAGGGAAATATTTCCCACCTCCCACCCTGTGGCTGCTTCCTTTCGTGGATTTTTCTCCTCAATTTCTAGCCACAGTGGCAGTCTCCTCATTCCAGGAAAGAAAGACAGCTTTCTGTTGTATTCTATCTGCACCATAGGGAGTAACTTCAGGGGAAAGGGTAGCTGCCTTCTTTAACAGTTAAATCTCCTTCAATTTCTGCCTGCTTTCAGTAACTTCAATGTCTTCAAAGGATTGTTTTCCACTGTGTTTTGTTCAGAATTTATCATTGTTATCTGACAAAGCTATCCTGCCATTATTGAAATTAGAAACCCCTATTAAACTTTAAATGACTATAGTTCTGTTCTTGGTCACTAAAATTATTTATAATCTTTTTTTCTAATCAAGCATATCAAAGTATTATGATATCTGTCATCAAGTTGCTTTGTTTACAAGAAAGTTTTTAATTAAAAATAATTTTTTTTGTAGAGATGGGGTTCTCACTGTCTTGCCCAGACTGGTCTAGAACTCCTGGCCTCAAGCAAACCTCCTACCTTGGCCTCCCCAAATCTCAAGATTACAGACATGAGCCACTGTGCCCAGCTGGTTGCCTTGTTTTTAGATCTAGCTTATGTACAAGTAACAGACTGAACAAATGCAAAAGGTTTTTGGGGTATAACCTAGCCAAAGAGTGTTTGGTATGGTAAACTCAGCAGGTAATTCTGATCCATTCATGATTTCAGCAGGCTCTTCATCAGGAGTTACAAGCTCAAATTCCTACAATGGCTAGGCAAATGAGTAATGAGAACTTAGTCTCATTAAATAAACAGAAGTCTCTCTAGGATTTATGGTAACCCCAAAATTGCTTGACCATCTCAGTGCAGACCTTACTCAGTTCCAATGCTGTATCCAAGCAAGAACACAGGCTCCTATCCTCAAGAATACTGCAGCTCTTAGAATTCAGAATATCTGTCTTTGGGGTATTCATAATACATTAATGGTGCCAACTAGTTCATTTATTTTTAAAATACTTTGAGGCCAAACAAAACATCAGGCCACTGTTTTCAGCTTGTGATTTTGCTCCTGATCCAAGATACTCCCTGTGATTGTTCTACTTCATCTCTTGATGCTAATTCTGACCCTCCTTCTCCCAATATGTTCTAAATCTGCTTTCCTCAAGCTTTCCTTCTTTCCTTATCTACATCACATCATTTAAAATGTATTTTGTCCCTTAATGTATAAAACTGCTCAAGTATTTTCCATCTGTAAAATGAACTTTCCTACTTTTGCTTTCACCTCAAACTACAGCCCTTTCTCTTCCTTTCTAAGCCAAGCCAAGCCTAATGCCTATCCATTGCTTGATCCACTGGAATCTGGGTTTAGTGCTTGACCATGCCACTGAAATGGCTCTCTGTAAGGTCACCAATAACCTACTCTTCTTCATTCATCTTACTTTGTTTCCCTATGATCTTGTGTCACAGTCTTTCTTGACTTTCTTTTTACTTCTATAGCTAATCACCCGGCTCCTGGCCATCCCATCCTCCTTTTAAATGTAAAAATTCAGTGCACTGCCTTCTTCCTGTCTCCTTACTTTACACATTTCTCCTGAAGCATCTCATCCAATCTCATCCATTAACTTCTACTAATACGTGTATTATTTCTCTGGCTTTGATCTTTCTCCTGAATACCAAGGCTTATGTTTACAAGAACCTGCTGGAAATTTCCATCTAGATATGCCATAAGTACCTCCAATGTAATGTACCTTTTCCCCTCCTAAACTCTCTGCTCTTCCCCAAATCTCTGCCCCTTTGCTCCCATTTCCTGTCTCAATTCTTAGTCCAGCCAATCACCTAACCCAGAAACCTATGGATTCTACATCATACATTATCCTAAATGTCTCCTTTCTATTCCCAATTGTTACTAGCCTGGTTTATTTAAGCCCTTATCACCTCTTTTTGGCAGTAGTATGAAAATATTGCCAGCCATCCTTCTGTCTTCTAATATGTTAATATACTAATATATGTAAGTACTTTGCATATATTTAATATTTCCAAAGATAATACTACATAACGAGGTAGATATCATGATGTCTATTATAAGGGGTATAATAAAAAGGTATGGAGGGGCTAGGTGGTTTGTGCAAGGAAAGACACTACTGTAGAACACATTAAGAGAGTACAACCCGGGGGCATAAATCTCTACCACATGCTAGTGTGAGAGCTTAATCACTCTCTGAGCAGATTTTCAAATCAGTAAAACGGGTATCAATATAGTATCTATAATATTAGCTGTTATTATATAAATTATTCATAATAAATAGACATATCACCAAAGCAAAAAAACAAAGAAAGCTACTTCTTAGAAATAAGTGGTATAATTTCTCTTTCTAAAATGCATACAGTTCTGTCACTTTTTGCCAACATGGCTGCTGGTGGTTGAATTTTATATTTCAGGCCTGTTCAAAAATGTTTCTTCATATGGTTTGGCTGTGTCCCCACCCAAAATCTCGTCTCAAATTGTAATTCCCATAATCCCCACATGTCAAGGAAGAGACCAGATGGAGGTAATTGAATCATGGGGGCAGTTTCCCCCATGCTGTTCTCTTAAGAGTGAGTTCTCACGAGATCTGATGGTTTATAAGTGTTTGGTAGTTCCTCCTGCATTCATTCTCCTTCATGCTGCCTTGTGAAGAAGGTGCTTTGTTTCCCCTTTGCCTTTAGCCACGATTAGGTTTCCTGAGGCCTCCCCAGCCATGCTGAACTGTGAGTCAATTAAACCTCTCTCCTTTATAAATTACCCAGTTTCAGGCAGTTCTTTATAGCAGTGTGAAACAGACTAATATAACTCTCTATAATGGCTTTCCTCATTAATGATTTATCACCATTATAAGGTTCAAAGAATGTTTAAAATTAATCTGGGAAAAGAGAATTCCATGGCTCAAAATTTTCTTCTTGGACCGATCAAGTGAATGATGGATGAGACTTACTGGATAAGCACTTAATATATGCCTTTGATAACCCCTTTTCTTGCATTTTCACAAAATCCTCACAAATTTACCCTCTGTGGACCAAGATATTCCCACAGAGGGTAAACTTGTAAGTGACTGGGAAGAGCTTTGAACTCAAGTGGTTTGAACAGTTTTCAAAATTATTTCAGGCAGTGTGTGGTGGCTCACGCCTGTAATCCCAGAACTCTGGGAGGCCAAGGCAGGCAGATCACTTGAGCTCAGGAGTTTGAGACCAGCCTGGACAACATGGCAAGAACCTGTCTCAAAAAAATAAAATCATTTCATTTGTGTTCTCATTTGATCCTTAAGAGCAACTAGTAAGTCAGGCAGGACAGAAAGGCTCTGCCCATTTTCTACTTCTCACACTCAAAATACTTCCACGTGTAGGTGCTGTACATTTTACATCTTAATTACAGCCAAAATATCAAGTATGGTGGTCAGGATAGGGGTAGTTATGACTTGCTGGTCCAGGGAAAATATCACATCTAACTAAGCATATAATGTTAGAAGTAAGGACAGTGGTTACTTTTGCAGGGCAGGGGTGAGATATGATTAGAAAGAGACAGAAGGGGGCTTCTGGATGCTGGCAATACTCTATTTTATTTCCATAGGAATTTATGGTGGTGTATTATGCTACTTCAGTGTAACTTCCCAAGCATCTCAAAACTTAATTTTCTTCTTGGTACTTTTCATTTATGAAAATAGGTATTTTCATACTAGAATTGCATATACATATTGCAATTGCATATATGCAATGGCATATATACACTATAATTAAAAATTATAAAAGAAAGATGTAAATGTGCATTTTAAAAGCAATCTGATAATGTAAAAGTAATAAAGGTTAGCATAATGAATTTAGAAATGTTTGTTTAGAAATAAAATAATTCTTATATTTCAGGCAGATACATATTTGCCTTTCTAAGGATGGATTTTAATGTGGTACATTTTGCTCTTTTTGTGTTTCTTTTCTTCAAATAATTGACATTCAAGATTTGAAGTTTTGGAGAAAGTTACCTCTCTGAGGTCATCCTTTTAGCTCATTATTGCTAGCTCATGTAATTAAAAAACAAAAACACATCATAGAAAGGATGAACCACATACACAAAAGTGGCACCATATGCTTATGTTTATTGTACAGTCACAAGTTACATGTTGGAAATCAAGCAGAATACTGTACCAGTTTTCACTAACTCAAATCAAGTTAGCAAATTACAAATTTTAGAACAGATTCATTTTCTGTCTCACCCAATGTGGGTGACCACAAACATATTTACTTTCTATGTTATTAGGTAGCAAATTAATTTGATACACTACACAGCTTCCAAGTTACCTTAGGATATTTCAAAGTGTTTCAAAACTAGTAAAGAATAATTCATTTCCAGCCTGAAATACAATGCAGAATGGACCATCTAGGGGTAAATAACCTCACTTAATCACTCTTTCCTGCTAACAAAAATAATACAAATATTTGTTTATATTAGGCTTACTAAATTAATGACAACTTTGACATTATCTAGATTTGGTTACATTGTTATATTGCACTTGAGAAAAATGACAAAAAAAATCAAAGATTCAGTACCTCTCCCAAGAAGTTCATTATATATCAGGAATTACAATGAAATATAAGCATATATTGCATGCTGCATATTTCTATTGCTCAAACCAGTCAACCAACAAACTAAAAGGAATAATCTCCAAAACACTGAGTATAAGTAATTTCATCTACCTTTTTTGATCCTACAATCATGTTTCAAATTTTAGGTGTTTTTCTTTAAATTAGTCATCAAACTACTACATATACTAGCTATCCAAGAATACAAACAAGGTGATACTGAGATGGGTAGTGACTGCACACAGGTATTCCAAGAACGATTCATTCTTCTCCACCAAGCTAATCATTACATTTTTCAACTTAGGAAGTTCTACCAACTCATGAATTCTGTTTGCCTTACAAAAATCACTGATCTATTATATACAATGCTTTTATCACACAAGTCTCTCCCTTAGGGTCATGATTCACTATCAAAAATCTTTCACAGCCCTCTTAAGCCAGTAAAGTCTCTTTTACTAACACTTGAGTTTTCTTTATGGAAATGTAAGTGTTAATGAGAATTAACTATGAGTAAGTAGTTTCATAACACAGGTAGAATGATGGCAATAATATTTTGACTAATTGTTTTACCTTTCAGATTCAGAATTACAGTGATAATCGTTAAGGGAAAAGAGAAAGAAAGAGAAAAAATGACTCACATGTATTTTTCTCAAAATATCAATTGTGAAATAAATACCTATATAAAAATCAAAATCAGTATATTTCTTAACAATGTCAAATGTTTTCAACATCTTCTAGTTCATTTATATGCTTTCTTAAAACTGAATCAGATCGTAAGAATTTTATACTTCAAAACAGATTTTTATTCTCAATAAATCACAAATATAGTAGTATTTCAAATGTTTTAGAAATTTAAAGTTTTCATGGGGCAAGTTTTTGATATTTAATCATGATAAAAAGAATTCCAACATTTTCTTCAGAAAGTAGGCTTTCAAATTACACTTCTCCATATTTTTGTAGATATATAAATGTTCATTTTTTGAAGGAAAATCTATGCTATTATACAAAACTATATTTCATAAAGGTAATTTAAGAAATCATGTTAATTTCCAAATTACAGCATCTTTCAATCTCTAATACAAGATTATTTTCAAGATAGATGCCATAAAATGAATAGATGGCACAAAAGCAAATCCTAACACTTTTGTCAAAGAGTGACTTTCTAGTCAACATATTTTCAGAAATGACTGTTACTAGGTGGTAGAACTGTTATGGTAAAGTTTGTTACAGATTAACTTACTGATTGGTGGCAGGCAACACTTGGCCCTAGGATAAAAATATTTTTCTTAAAAAAATTTAAATTTATTGGTAATAAAAATATTTACTGCATATGATTAAGCTTTTTCAAGCTACTAACAAAAATCTATACTCCAAGACCCATTACTTTTGAAATTCACCAAAGCTAAATAGAGAGTCTTGTCTATAGTCCTACCTTGTATACCTCAACTAAATGTGCTCCTATTTTATGAATATTTTCTTAAGATTAGCTCAGTCACTTCTGCAGGAAATTATGAGATATGGCAAGATAAATTTCAATTATTTTTAAAACACAGCAAAATAGTCAATTATTTGAGGGAAATATTTATCATTACCTAATGAGGACAGCAGTTAAAGAGCTATTAAACTCTCCATTTCTAATGCACAACATGATGTAATTACACAAAAATAGGTATGACTGATCATCATCCCCAGGCCTTCAGAAACTGTGAATAAATCATATATTCCTCTAGAAGGTTCACCACTCTACAGAGCCATATAAAACTACAACTTTCTACCTATGTGGCTTTTATTAAAAATCCTAGAAAAGTAATTTATACTAACAAACTTCAGAAAGCTTTAAAAGGTTTTCAATAACTTGAACTGCTTATAAAAATATCTTTTAGAAGTTATTCTGATAGCTAAGACTGATTTTACATATTACCTTGCTTAAACAGGGTTAATATTCCTGTAACATTATGCTATTGCTAGAAGTAAATCAGTGAGTCACCTTAAGAGTTTTTATTCCAAGCATTACTCATAAAGTTGGGGTAAGGGGTCCAGGTTCCTGTCAACTGTAAGGATTCCTCATTGATATTGACCCATTCTCAGTAACAGTTTTGGAAATATAAGGAAAAATACATGAATAGGGGGAAAATAAATTAATACTAACTAAAAACTCTGCTCTACTCTAAGAATGTACTACTTACTATAAGCATAAGCAACTATCTCAAAGAACTACACAGTATTTTAATAAAAATGCTTTTTTATATACTGTAAATAGCCAGACTAAAACAATGAAATAAATATGCTTTGAAAATAATTTCCAACTCCATATGGCTTTAAGCATTATGATATTCAGTTGAAATTAAACAATTACACAAAAGAGGCATTTGTGATTATGGAACTTGTTTTTAGTATAGGTTGGCTAGAAGGAGTTGACATAAAATTTATACAAGTTAAAATGTAATAAAATATTGTGGATTTAATATAAACAAAAGTGTTATAGGATCTACCCAATTTTCATATTAAAACAAAATATTGTACCTTTGTTATTAAAAGCAACAATTTTGATGGTATCATGTATGTGTTTATAAAGTTCCACGATATAAGTGATTAAAAAAATCTAAGTTCATGCAGTTATAAAGTCTTTAGTATCCTGAAAAGTAAACTGTAGTGTAATATGTATTAACATTAAGTACCTATACAAAAGACATGATTGCTAAGGCCCAAATTTGGACTGCTTTAAAACAACAACAACAACAACAACAAATGAAATTCAATACATTAAATCAGAAACAGTAACTGAAGGAGGTACTATTTTATATAAAGTAGTAAATCAGGCACTATCTGTCTTATATACATTGAATAAAAACTATCCCTTGAAATTTTATTATTTAAATACCTAAAAACACAAGTCACTCTATGTTATTAAATGTATGCCTGAACTTCTTTATCAGGAGAAGGTTGACAAATATAATTCTCATTTCGTGGTGAATGCCAATTAGCACTATCAGCAGTAAAGCCTTGGATTTTTACTCCTCATGAAGAAAGTTTAAATCTATAATAAAGTTGCTAATTCTAGTGGGTCAAGATGCAGCATAACTTAAAAACTGCAGTTAAGTTTCTGAGTTTCCTTCACCATTTTCATGAGGTTGTAGTTGTTCCCTTTCTTGTTCCTCTTGAGGTGGCCGGACTCGTTTAAAAAAGCCCATCTGTCAGTTGAAGAAAAACCGTTATTACTGTCACATCAGTGTAGAATATGAAAAGTATTTTCTGAGTGACTATATTACCACTAAGAAAATTTAAATTGTATTTCACAGAATTTATCTTTCCTCAAATAATAAGTAATGCTCATCAAGCATCATCATTACAGGTCCCTTTCTTCCTTCCCTTACTTTTCATTCTTCTTTTCCTTCTGTCCTTTTCCTTTTCTTCTGTTTTCCCTCTCTCCTTCTTTGTCTCTTTCTAAGTTCGTTACTTACCCTGTACATTACAAATACCAAAACAGCCAGTAGCAACAATCCTGCAAGAACTGCTAAAATGATCACCCACACGGGCACAGGCATGGGTGCTGGCTGAATGCCCCAGGTGACATTAGTGGTAACCTATAGAGGAATAAAGATTTTAGTTTTAAAAACAGTGCATTGACTTAATCAACAAATATCTGAGAAAATATTATATTTTATTTTAATGGAATTCACAGTATATTCTTTTCCTGCATATGATAATTTAGTGGTTTCACATTTGGTATCAAGAGCAAGCACATACACACATGAAACTCCCAATGACAAGTTGACTTCTGATTGCATCTGAAATGCAATCTTTTTTTTTTTTTTTTTAGACAGTCTTGCCCTGTATGTAGCTCAAGCTGGAATGCAGGGGCATGAACTTGGCTCACTGCAGCCTCCACCTTCCGAATTCAAGTGATTCTCATGCTTCAGCCTCCCCAATAGCTGGAATTACAGGCGTGCGCCACCATACCCAGCTAATTTTTCTGTATTTTTCGTAGAGAAGGGGTTTCACCATGTTGGCCAGGCTGGTCTTGAACTCCTGGCCTCAAATGATCCACCAGTCTCAGCCTCCCAAAGTGCTGGGATTACAGGTGTGAGGCACCACGCCCAGCTTGAAATGATTTTTAAATAATCCAATCCAGTTTATCATGAGCTGATCCCATTTTTACTCCTTAAATATCTTCAAAATGCCTCACTTGTTGCAGTTAATTTCCAACTTTCTAACTTTGTAAAGGAAAATTCCTAAAATTTCCCCAATATAATGTAGTATATACTAAGAAGTCTCTTACACTGGACAAGATGCTAAACTAAAAGGTCTAGCTTTAATCACTCCGAGGTAGGGGAGTAAAATGATAATATTAAACTAGGTTATAATGCTATCATATAACTTCAGTTTAAATTATCAAGAGTTAAGCTGTCATTTTTTTTTTTAAAACCAAATAAAAACATGTACAGCATTTGAATTGAGTACATTTATACTATTCACCTAAACCAATGACTTACCAATGTGGAGTTGGTGATATCCTCAATTGGAAGATTTTTATAAGGAAACTCTATGACATTAAATGAAGCAGATGACTTCAGAGAATAGGAATGATTCTGATTTTCTTTCTGTTTGGAAATAACAATTAGATGATTTTTCAGATATCAGGCCTTGTATATTTCTTTGAAAACACTGGGTATGTTTGCTAAATGCTGCCCCAGTCTGCTTACATTCATAAAGGTCTCAGTCCACAGCAATGACTTTACGTACAAGATTGCACTCTTTCCTCTGTCTAATCTTCCAACTTGGCAGACAATCTTCAAGCACTGAGCGACTCCACAACCCTGCCAAAACAAATTCTTTACTTATAAGAAAAGGTAATTCTATCATCTCTTCAACATTTGAAAATTCGTCATTTTTTTTTTCTTTTTGTGTGATAGTCAAAGAGATTATCCAGATTCTTTTGTCTTGTAAATAAATAGGCTAATAGTTGAGTCTATGAATGCTTTTTATTGTGAAGGGGTTGGTATGTTTCTTTTCCTTTTTCTTCTTTTGCCACACATGTAGTTCCTTGTAAATGAAAGGGTTGGTTTTAATGTGATTTGTTATAGAAGGATAAGATCCATAATATTAAAAGATTCATTCTATGACTAGAACTCAATATTCTTTAGGCAAACTCGGAACATGGTGATATTTGTAAGATATAAAAACCAGATCTCAACATCCCCGTGGAAAAGAAAACAGAATTTTTAATGGGTGTTCCATGGAGGGCCTACAAAAATCAAATCACATGCTGATGGCCTCTGACACATTTGATGTTTTAATCAGTAACTTCAAGGTTGGCAGCCAAAAGAAATAAATATTCACCACCTTCTATATGCTTCTATACACTGTATTAGACATATCACATGTACGCACCCCACGACAATGCCGCCTAGTAGTGATAACATTTGTTGATGATTAGGAATAGAAAAGAGTTTCCTTGACCTGATAACGGGCATTGATAAAAAGCCCACAGCTAACATCATACTTCATACTTCTTTCTCCCTAAGGTCACAAATAAGACAATAGAAATCAAGTCATTTCTACTCAATATTGTACAGAAGGTTCTAGCCGGTGCAATTAAGAAAAATTAAGGCCAGGTATGGTCGCTCACTCCTGTAATCCAAGCAATTTGAGAGGCCGAGGCAGGCATATCGCTGCAGGTCAGGAGTTCGAGACCAGCCTGGCCAACATGGTGAAACCCCATCTCTACTCAAAATACAAAAATTAGCCAGGTGTGATGGTGGGCACCTGTAATCCCAGCTACTTGGGAGGCTGAGGCAGGAGAATCACTTGAACCTGGGAAGCAGAAGTTGCAGTAAGCCAAGATCATGCCACTGCACTCCAGCCTGGGTGACAGAGCTAGATTCTTTATCAAAAAAGTAAAAATAAAAATAAAAGTAAAAGGTATCCAGATTAGAAATGATAAAGTAAAGCTATTTCTTTGTAGATGACGGGATCTTACATATAGAAAACACTAAATAATCCATATTAAAACAATTTAAGCTAAAATAACAAGTACAGAAAAGATCAATATGCAAATATGAGTCATATTTCAGTATACTATCAATAAGAAATCCAAAAAAGAAATTAAGAAAACAATTTCCTTTAAAACAGCATTGAGGTCAAGAGCAGTGGCTCACACCTGTAACTCCAACACTTTCAGAAACCAAGATGGGAAGGTCATTTGAGGCCAGTAGTTCAAGACCAGCCTAAGCAACATAGTGAGATCCTATCTCTACAAAAATGAAATTTAAAAATTAGCCAGGGGTAGTGGGTGCACTTACAGTCCTAGCTACTCAGGAGGCTGAGGCAGGAGGATTGCTTGAGCCCAAGAGTTTGAGGTTGCAGTAAGCTATAACTATGCCACTGTCCTCCAGCATAGGTGACAGAATAAGACCCTGTCTCTAAAAAATAAAAATAAAAATAAGGTGGACGTGGTGGCTCATACCTGTAATTCCAGAACTTTGGGACGCCAAGGTGAGTGGATCACCTGAGGTCAGGAGTTTGAGACCAGACTGACCAACATGGTGAAACCCATCTCTACTAAAAAAATACAAAAAATTAGCCAGGCCTGGTGGTGAGCACCTGTAAGCCCAGCTACTCGGTAGGCTGAGGCAGAAGAACTGCTTAAGCCTGAGAGGCGGAGGTTGCAGTGAGTCGAGATCATGCCATTGGACTCCAGCCTGGACAACAAGAGCAAAAACTCCTTCTCAAAAATAATAATAAATAATAATAAAATAAAAGAGCATTGAAAAGAATACACAGAAATCATGTAACCAAGGATGTGCAAGACAAGTATACTAAAAATGACAAAATATTGTTGAAAAAATTGTAGAATAAATAAACAGAAAGATATACCATATTCATGAACTGAAATAATGTAATGTTAAGATAGCAATACTCCCCAAATTGAGACAGGTTCAAGAAAATTGTTACCAAAATTCCAACTACCTTGTTTGCAGAAATGGACAAGCTGATCCTAAAATCCATAAGGAATCACAAAGGACTCTAAATAACCAAAATAATCTTAAAAGGAAGAAAATGTATTCATATTTCCCTATTTCAAAACCTGAACTCCAGAACTACAGTAATCAAAACAATACTTGTATTAAGGATATACATATAGGTCAACTGAACAGAATTGAACATCTAGAAATAAACCCATATATTTATAATCAATTCATCTCCAACAAGACTGCTGAGACCATTTAAGGGGAAAGAATAATTTCTTCCACAAATGATGCTGAGACAAATGGATAGCCACACACAAAAGAATAAATCTGGACCCCTACCACACACCATACACAAAAATTAACTCAAAATGAATCAGGGATGTAAATGTAAGAGCTGTAAGTGTAAAACTTATAAAACCAAAAAAGCCGAGGTATAAATCTTCATGGCCTGTATTGGGCAATGGTTTCAAAAATATGACAACAAAAATACAAGCAACAAAAGAAGACATAGATAAATTGAACTTCAGATTTAAAAATTTTTGTGCATTAAAGGACACCATTAAGAAATTAAAAAGACAATTCACATAGAATGAAACAAAACCTGTGCAATCATAAATCTAATGAAAGTAGTATCCAGAATATATAAAGAACTCTTTGCAACTCAACAATAAAAGGCAAACTCAATTTAAAAATGGGCAAAAAATGTTAACAGGTATTTGTCTAAAAAAGATATACAACTGAAAAGATGCTGAATATCATCAGTCAATAGGGAAATGCATATCAAAACCACAATGAGTTACCTCTTCACACCAACCAGGATATCCTGATTATAAAAATTTTAAAACAAACAAAAACAGAAAATAATAAGTGTTGACAAAGATGTGGAGAAAATAGGACCCTCATATATTGCTGGCTGGGATTGTAAAATGCTGCAGCAACTTTGGAAAATAGTTTGGCAGTTCCTCAAAAAGTTAAGCATAGAGTTTCCATATGACCTAGCAATTGCACTCTTATGTTTATTCTCAATAAAACTGAAAAACATGTTTACATGGAAATTTATGCACGAATGTTCATAGCAACACTATTCAGAATAGACAAAAAGTAGAAATAATCAAAACGTGGATCAACTGATGAATGGATAAACAAAAGGTGGTATGTCCACACAATGGAGTATTATTCAGGCATAAAAATGAAGTACTAAGGCACACCACAACGTAGATCTTGAAAACATGCTATATGAAAGAAGGCTAGACACAAAAGGCCACATGTTGTATGACACTACATTTATGAAATGTCCAGAATAGGCAAATCAGTAGGAATGCAGGTTAGTGGTCACCAGGGGCTGATGATAGGGGAGAATGGATAAACTGCTTAATGGGTACAGCATTTCTTTTTGGGGTGACAAAAATGTTCACAATTATAGTGGTAATGGTGGTTCAATGTTGTAATTATACTAAAAAACACCAAATTATACACTTTAAAATCATTAAAACGGTTAATTTTATGTAAGCTTTGTCTCAACTAAAAAAAAGCAGATTCTGAAGGAGAACAGAAAGTGCAAGATCAAAAGTGGGGTTGGGAGGTAGAAGGCAGTTTCTATTTCCCATGGGTTGGTCAGGGAATTCCTCTGACATAATTTTACTTTTAAGGACATGAGAACAATATGCGAAAATAAGCTACAAGGATATCTGGACAAAGAATTCCAGGCAGATGGAAGAACAATTTCAAAGCATTGAGGAATAAACATGCTTTGGGCTATCTGCTCAATGAAGAGCAAGGTGGAAAATTTGAGAAACAGAATAGTAAGGAGAGGAGATGCAAGCAGAGAGGCAGGAAGTGCCTGTTAATGTTGGGCTTAAAGGTCATTGTAGCCTCTTGCTTTCTCATTGAGTTAGATGGGAAGGCACTGGAGTGACACAACCTGACCTGTATTTAAAATGATCACTGTGGCTTCTATGACATACAAAGTATAGTGGGGAGAAAGGCAGAAATACAGAGGCCAACCAGGGGTTTGGCAATAGTCCAATTGAGAAGGGAAAGTAGCCTGGGTTAGGTTGTGTTAGTGATGAAACTAGTGAGAAGGGGCCAGATTCTAGGCATTTTGAAGGTAAATATTGATACAATTTGTTGAAATACAAGACGTGAGATTTGAGATAAAGAGAGGAGTCAAGCATGAGGTCCAGGTGTTAGACAGACAATGAAGTTGATATTTACTAAAATTAACTAAGAACTTTATGGAAAGAGCAGACTTGGGAAAACCCAAGGGTATATATTGAGAATTAAGTTTGAGATTCCTATTAGATATTTAAAAGCAGTTTCTAGTAAGCAGTTGGATATTGGAATCTGAAGTTCAATGCAGAAGATCACACTGGAAATATAAATCAAAGGCATCTATACCAGATGGTATTTACAGCCATGAGAGTCAATGGAAGGAAGTGATCAAGTGAATCAAAGTCACTAGACAGTTGAACTGGATGAGAACTAACAAGAACCACAGAATTTGGTGTTGTAAAAGTAACTAGTGATCACTATTAAACATAAACAGTGCTGGGCCTGGTGGTTCATGCCTGTCATCCCAGCACTTTAGAAGGCTGAGGTGGGCAGATCTCTTGAGCTCAGGAATTCGAGACCAGCCTGGGCCATATGGTGAAACCTCATCTCAACAAAAAATACAAAAATCAGCCGGGCATGGTGGTGAGCGCCTGTAGTCCCAGCTATTGGGGGGATTGAGAGGGAAGGATTGCTTGAGCCTGGGAGGTCAAGGCCTCAGTGAGCTGTGTTTGTGTCATTGCACTCTAGCTTGGGTGATAAAGTGAGGCTCTGTCTCAAAAAACAAACAAACAAACAAACAAAAAACATTATACCAGGTTCTCTACTAGAGATTTGGAGGTTTGTTGATTAAAAGAAAAAAAAAGCAATCGCCTTTAAAAACATTATAGCCATTATATAGGCTAACTCAACAAAGGTTAATCAAATGCTAATTATTATTCCAATGTATTTTTGTTGGGACCTTCTGGATTTTTTAGTATCGTACTAAAGCCTCGGAGATTAGGAGGAGGCCAAGAAAGAGGACAGTTAAAGAACTAGAGTAGGAAAATTAAGTTGGGACGTAAACTAGTTCTATTAGCCATCTACAAAAATAGATCATTTGAAGAAAATATGGCATTAATCTGACTAGGAAAAAGGAAAGTAAGAGGAATGCATGGTATAAAAATAAATGTAGTTGTTCAAGCACAGCTGTTGTTATTTTTGAAATGTTCTTTGGCGTCAGTTCTATAGTCACATATTTTTAAATGTCTATAGTGCACGTACTTGAAATGGCACTTACCAAAGTGTGAATATCTCCTTCACTGAGAGCAAGATCCCGCTTAGTGATGAGATGGTCCCGCTCACCTTGCCCAGCAACTGTGTCATTCTTTTCAGTTGTTTGCAAAGATGAAATCTAATGCAATCACATTAACAAAATGGTGGTAAATGACAATGAAAAACATTTTATATCAGCATTTTGATATAAACTCTTAGACATGATTAAAAAATAGTGAATGAAAATTTAGTATGATAGAAGATTTACCACTCTGTATATGGTAAGCAGTAAGGACAGAAAATAAAGATTAGTCTTTAATATGTACCAAAAAAATTAGCTCTCCCTAACCATTATTTTCAGCCCTTGCTTACCTCGAGGTAACACACAGAAATGGCCTGAAATTCTCAGTACATTTGTGATGTCAATCATGGGTATATTTTTTATTTTGTTTCTTTACCTTTCCTTAGACCATACTGTATAATTTTTTCTAGTAAAAATCTATGATGGAGATGACTACATCCAAAAGTCAAGAGAATCATGAGTAAAACAGTAAAGCTTATCCCAAAGTAGCAATTTTAACAACAAAACACCCTTGATGTGATATTACGCCCTGAACAAACAACAATGTGATGGAGCCAAGGTCAAACTGAGTCCCTGAAGGACATCTCATGAGGCTCAGTAAGCACACCATGAAGATACAGTTCACTAGGATGTCACAGAATTAATTCTTACCCATTATACAAATGAACTTATCCTGAGTGTACTGCTTATGAACTAAACAATTTTTTGCAGAGTGGGTTTTACATTAAAATCGTTGTTTTATTTTATGAATTTCTTTTATAGATTTAGAAAGAAGGCAATGAAATATCATTATAATGAAGAGCTGCTATTAAGCACATTACCTTAATTCTCAAAGGGTTGATCTCCATATCTGAAGTGCAGTTCATTGGTCCATCAATATCATAATGAAGGATATACAACAGAGTGTTATTGTTATATTTGTAAGGCCACTGAAGATGGAGCATTGCCTTGCTGAATGAACTTGGACCATTGTTTCTCAGCTAAGGAGAAAAAAGAAAATGTATCTACACCTTGGGCAAAAATCTATTCCATCCCCTACATCAACTTTAGAAATCATGTTAGCAATAGGTTTTGAACAACAGCACAGTTTCCACAGTTAACCTCTAATTACAATGTGGCTATTTTTATGCAAAAATTATCAAACTCAACATTTGTCTCTAACACAGAGTAAAATGTGTCAGGATAAAAATATAAACAAGGTTGGGCACAGTGGCTCACACCTGTAATCCCAGCACTTTGGGAGGCTGAGGCGGGCAGATCCCTTGAGGTCAGGAGTTCATGCCCAGCCTGGCCAACATGGTGAAACCCCGTCGGTGAAACCCTGTCTCCACTAAAAATACAAAAATTAGCCAGGCATGGTGGCGCACACGTGTAATCCCAGCAACTCGGGAAGCTGAGGCAGAAGAATTGCTTGAACTCAGGAGGCAGAGCTTGCAGTGAGCTGAGATCAGGCCACTGCACTCTAGCCTGGGCAACAGAGCAAGACACCGCCTCAAAAAAAAAAAAAAATATATATATATATATATGTATAAACAAAAGGTGAAATATTAAAAAGTTATTAATGAAGGATGACAAAGAAAATTTTCTTCCTATAGAAATACAGTTTTGATTATTTGCCATTGGTATTTTCATTTTTAGCCAGAACTACAAAATGCCCATGAGAAAGTACCAGTGACTTATTTCTTTTATTCAAGTAGAACAAATTGATTTTAAACAACAAATTATATAAACTGCTTTATTTAAACACAGCTATTTGTAAAATAAAAATGAATTTATGAAAAAGGAAAATATTCAAACAAATCTCTGACACATAATTAACCAATGCAGAGTTTACATAAAAATTATATAGAATTTTTTTTTTTTAAGTAGCTTAGTTGTTCCTCTCTTCGTTGGCTCATTCACTAGGTTTGGGTAAAATCCAACAACTGCAAACCTCATAGATGTGCTGAACAACTGGCCCAACGTCTTCTTCAGTCTCGGGGTTCTCCTTGTGCTCCCAGTTTGGAATCGGAAGAAAGATATGATCAGGACTCGAGACTCTAAACAATGACCAAAGAAAACCTACCATGAATATCAAAATGATATAGTCAGTCCATTTTCAAAAGTGCCCTGTATTCATTACTCAAGTGAATAAAATTAGATCTAATTTTTAAAAATACTTCAAGAGAAAACTAATGAACACACACATGCACAAAAACTGCTCTTATGAAATGTACATGTAACAGGTAAATTGATTAATTTGTGTAAAAGTTCAATAAACTTAATTTGTGCATGTTGTTGCCATGTTTTGTTCCTTTTGAGGATCACCCAGTATTGGGGATTTGGAACATACCTAGGATTTTATTTCTACAGGAGCTAATGCCCTAGTAAAACCACCACTAAATATGTAGTGTCTACTGTCCAGAAGAGACTAAGGCCTGATAGTTACATTTAAAAAGCAATTGTGAGAATGAGATACTCAACTAAGTATTCATACTGACCCTCTTATCTCAACTGCAGCTAAAACAGCAAGGTCAACTTTGTGAGATACAACTGGGCTTACTTTGTCAAATAGATTTGAGCTGAAAAAGAAAAAAAAAAAATACTTAAAACGGAATTATGCATAACCACCAAAAGTATACAGAGGCAAATCCAGTGAAACTAAAAATTAACAAAAGAAACAAGTGTAAAGCTTACACCTCAACTTAGTTATTTTCATTAACATTTAATTCCAAGAAGATGAACGTTTTATTTCTGGATTTTAAATTTCGTTTTACAAACTCAAACCTGACAATAAAGTTATTCTTATAACATAAATATTGATTTTAAAATGCTATAATCAAGCAATAAAATTTAATCTGTGCTATTCTATATTTAAAGTATATTACATAGTATATTTACAACAAATAATATTTATTTGATAATCATAAATGAATATAAGTTGTTTTCATACCTTTGGATTTGTAAGTCAAATTTCACAGAAGTATCCATCTCTGACTGCTGGTGCACACTGAAACGAAGACCAGCTAAGAGCTGAAGGAGAGAGGAAAAGATAGTAATGTTAGTCAATGTCTAATTAGCAAAATTTCAAATCTGATGTCTAAATAAAAAATAATGTTCTAAGGCCGGGCGCGGTGGCTCAAGCCTGTAATCCCAGCACTTTGGGAAGCCGAGACGGGCGGATCACGAGGTCAGGAGATCGAAATCATCCTGGCTAACAC